>NC_087369.1:26152313-26257036 GCF_030014295.1 Loxodonta africana
AAACTTAAAATCCTGCATCCAAATTCATCCACCTATTTTTTATTCATGTATCTCAATGGACCCACTTCTATAGATTCAGTCACAAATGCTTGAAGATAATGCTTTATAAAACTGAGCATAAGGGCAGAGAAGCAGGCTGCTTCATCAATGCAACATTTAATCAGAAAAATTTTTTTTATATCATCATTTGGACTTGCCATGTTAGCAATTAAGTAACATTGATCATATAACAAAAGAATTTCTTCGTGACTGAGTCATTTGGTTTGAAAAAATGAGTCAAAGTCAACTTAAAATAATCCATCAAACTTGCATGCTTAATATATAAAAATATATATATATATTTTAATATATACTTATTCTTAATCCAATTTTTTCTTAGAAATCGTTCGTCACACTTTGATGCTTAATGTGTACTTATTCTTTCCTTGATCTAATCCTTCTTTTTCTGTGTCATGAAAGTACTTATCTTCTTCCCTTTTTTCTCTCCTGTAGGGTGGCAGTTCAACACCTGGAACCCACCAGGAATTAAAGGATCAGCCCAAATCTTGGGCTCCTCTGCATATAAACTGGTTGTAAGGGGCAAACAGAAAACACATCAAAAGGGTGTGAAGATGCACATTCCCTGGGAGAAAACTTGAATCCTCTAGTGAATACATTTTGGGGTGTCCACCTAGCTGCAAAAATGGACTCAAACATACCAGCAATCATGAAGATGATGCAGGACTGGGCAAGTTTTGTTCCATTATATATAAGGTTACCATGAGTCAGAGCCGACTTGATGGCAACTAACAACAACCTAGCCAAAAAAGCCAGTGATTACCCCTGTCACCAAGAATTGTCTCTCCAAACTCCCTCTTCACCCACCTCATTTTTCAAGATGAGAACCCGTGCAGGTGGAGTTTGTACGTGTATTCCCAACTCACTGGCCACAGATAATTGTCTTGGGTTGGAACCTAATCCAAGCCAGATCAATCAGAACCTCCTTCCCAGGAAATTGGGAGGTTCAGTTCTATGAGGTTCTAGCTCCATCTGGGTCCTAGGAGAGAGAAGATGTACAAACTCAGAAACTGTGAGTGATAGGTGAGCAGGAAGTTGATCTGCAGAGAAAGAAAAAAGAGTATTTGTGCAGAGAAAAGCAGAAGTGAGAGTATTCCTCAAGCTTCCCAACAACTTGTGTTTCCAGATTCCAGTCCCTTTCTACGTCTCCACTGCTTGCCTGCCAGTAGGTTCCATCAGGCAAGCCAGCAACTTTAAAATGAATTCTTGTTTCGGTTAAGTTAGCTTTAAGTTGGTTTCTGTACTTGTAACTAGAGCCCTAAATGATACATATTAAGAAAATGACGTGAGCGATAAATGTATCAGCAACTGCTAAAGGACACATTAAGTAAAAGCTGACATCCCTTTTATCAAAAGCTATGTTGTTGTTGGGTATCACTGAGTCCAACTCCTGGTGACCCCATGTGACAGAGTAGAACTGCCATAAGGTTTTCTAGGCTGTAATCTTTACAAAAGCAGATCACCAGGTCTTTTTCCCACAGAGTGGCTTGGTGGGTTCACACTACCAACCTTTTGGTTACCAACTGAATGCTTAGCCATTGTGCCACCAGGGCTCCTTATCAAAAGCTATAATCAACCCTTAATTATTCAGAGTTGAGTGGTCTCAGAAATGTATGATCCAGAATGTTCCTTCTGTTCCTCTTCCCAGCCATTCATTCATTAATTCAACAATCATTTGATGTTTTCCTACTATGTGCCAGGTATTCTATTAGGGGCTGGGGATGCAACAGTGAATAAGACAAGGTCCTTTTCCTCATGGAGCTTCAATTCCAGTGGGAGAGATAGAAAACAAACAGGTAAATTAAATAAAAAAAAAACAGGTAAATTAAATAAGCCCAGAGTTAGATCACTACTAGGAAGGAAATAAATAGGATGCTGTGACACAGATAAAATAGCCAGGGAGGCCTCTTTGGAGAGGGGACACTTAAAATGAGACTGGAAGGATCAGAGGGAGCCAGCTATGTAAGGAGCCAGGGAAGTGATGTTGCAGGCTACAGGAGCAGGCCCTGAGTGGGGGAGAACCCGTCCTGCTCCAGAAATGGGCAGAACACCAGTGTGACTGGAGACTGCTGAGGGAGGGGGAAGGGGGCAGAAGCTAAGGATGAGACACAGGCAGCAGCAGCCAGATCATGGAGAGCCTTGTAGGCCATGGTGAGGAGTTTGGATTTTACTCAACATCAGAAGCTATTGAAACCACCATAAGGAAAGTTTACCCGGGCTGTTGGCTGTGGGAAGTCTTCAATGAGGAAAAAGCAGAAGGAAACAGAGGCTACTTCAGTTGGGAGGCAATTGCAGGTATCAAGGTAGGAGGTGATAGTAGCTTAGAACATTGAGGTAGCCGTGGGGACCGTGAGAAACGAGTGAATTCAAGATATGTTTTGGAGGTTGAGCTGATTGAATGTGAGGGTGAGGGAAAGGGATTAGGTGCATGGGATGAGGGAAAGGAAAGAATCCGGGACGAGTCCAAGTTATTGGCTTAGTAAGAAGGTAGACTCTAGGGTCATTTCCTGAAATGGAAAATACTGGACAAAGACCATTTGGCCTCTTACGGCTCACATTTTGGCGATTTCCCCCGCTGTCATTTGAGGAAGGAAAGGGAGAAGCATAACTCACTCAAGCTGGGGATTAATGTATGTGTTCTAGAAACCAGTCCTCCCGGGGCAGCCTGACCTGGCCAGGAAGGGTTTTGGTCTCTAAAAGACTGTGTGGGCTGAAAATTAGGTTTGCATCCCCCTGTGCTGAGAGATAGAAAGAGAAAGAGAAAGAGAGCGTGAGCACAGGAGTGAGTGTGAAGCTTGCCAAAGATGATTTGTCGTGGGTTAATTTATCTCTGATAGAAGGACAAATCCTACCGAAAAGGCAGGCAATGATAAAATGACTTATTGCAATGCATATAATCGCAATATGTGTGCCCCAGACACAGTGCATTGGTTTCAAAGGATGGTTGTAGCTGTGATTTTCTTAAAGCAGTGGTTCTAATCCTGGCTGCACATTAGAATCTCCCGGAGAGCATCTGAGATACACCAATGGCCCAGGATTCACTCCAGATGAATAAATCAAAATCTTTGGGGGTAGAGCTCAGTTACCAGTATTTCCTTCAAAGCTCTCTTCAGGTTATTCCAATGTATAGCAACGATTTGCAAGTCATTGGTAAAAAGCCATTTAAACACAGACCTCATGGGGAAAAAAAATGGCCATTTTGGTAAGCTGTTAGTCTTAAAGCAATGATTGTAATCCAAGCACTTCCTTGCACCAAGATAAGGCACAATTAGTCTTGATTTTCCTGAGTGCATTTTTATACCACAAGTTATTAAATGTGTCCATCATTCAATACCGGTATCTTAGTTCCTAGTGTTGCTGTAACAGAAATGCCACAGGTGGATGGGTTTAAAGGACAGAAATGTATTTTCTCATAGTTCATCGGGGTAGAAGTCTGAATTCAGGGCACCAGCTCTCTCTGTTGGCTCTGGGGAGCGATCCATGTCTCTTCCAGCTTTCCTTGGTTCCTTGGTGATCTTCACCTGGCGTGGCATCTACCCCCACCCCACCCCCTTTGTGGTTGCCTGTTTCTGGGCTTAATCTGCTCTTTTTATATCTTAAAAGTGATTAGGTTTAAAGGCACAGCTTACACAGATATGACATCATTAACATAACAAAGAAAACTTTATTCCCAAATAGGATTCCTTGCACTGATATAGAGGTCAGGACTCTAGCACAAATCAACCCGTAACAGCCAGCTCTGCAGAAGGAAATCTCCCCAAAGCAAAACCCACCAGCCAATTCATGTCTATACTATCGATTGATCGCCGACTTAGTGTATTACTTCCTAGCTGAGCGATTCTGCTGGAGATAGAACCATACCCAACATGAACAATTTACTAGCGTGTCTCACCACTACGTCAAATGGAAAGCTCCTGGTCAGCCTCAGTTTGGAGCCCTCAGTTGCTTACAAAACAAGCTTGTTTCCATGGTAGAGTGTTTCACACGGCTTGGCTTAGGTCAAAACCATGTTAGTGGGAATCCTGCCACAGCTGAGCTATGGAATTTCCTGATTAAGGAAATGAGAGGAAGTAAGTCATTAACTACCACCTACACACAGTACACCAACTTGGAAAGCTCGCTCTTTTTTTTTTTTTCAGAAGAATTAAAAACAGAAGATGCTGCTGTTACAATTCTCTGAAATAAGATGACAAAATCAAGGATGAAAATTTAACAGCTGTTTTGGAACTGCTTCTGGGAATAAACAAAAAGCTGCCTATGGTTTCGCCACAGTTAAAAAGCACAGATTCTCTGTGATTCACACACAATCTATAGCATGCAAGCCGAGCCAAAGAAATTATGCAAAGAAAAGACAATGAAATAAGAGGAGGCTTAATCATCTTGACGGTTGCAGTTGTAATTAAATGTGAACTTGAGAAAACGATTGCTTCACTCTGGTAAGAGGGCCAGGGGCTTAGGGGAAGGCTAAGCAAGTGGACCAAACGTTGTTGCTAAATTTTCCCCCCTATTCAAAGAATTCAAACTTGAACCTACTATTAATATCTATAAAATATGAGAAAATAATATTATTTTTATAGCTGGTATGAAAATTCCTCTTAGAAGATGCCAGTTCTTTTCCTCCCTCCCTCCCTTCCTTCCTAATTTTTTAATAAGTCTGCTTAGAGTAGTAGCTGAGAGAGACCTCACGGGGCCTAAGTGTGAGCAGAATTGCCAGGCAGGAGACAGGGAAAGGAATTTGTGTTTTAACCAGAGAGGGTGGGGAAAGAGAGAAGTAAAAAGAGGAACAAGATGGCTGAAGACTGTGGGATGTACTGGGTAACTCTTACATCTTTAGTTAAGCTCTAAACTCATAAAATGCTTGTGGTGGGGGTAGGGGATCTTGTGCAGCTTTACCCTTGTGTAAAGGGCCTGAATTTTCACAAGGAAAGAAATGAAGAACATATACAGAGGCAACAAATCACGACCATGAGGCAGAGAGTTAGGAATTTGCAAAAATTGTGGGGAGGGCCGTGGAGTTTCAGCCAAGTTTACCTTAACCTCTGAAGGCCAGCGAGGCTTCATCTGGATTATATTTGCAAAGGTTTGGGAGAAGTTTTGCATTTATGCTACATGGCAGCGAAGCCGTGCAGTGGATTTTCCACTGAGTGCTGTGTACTGTGTTCTTGGAGTCGTGTTGTTGTTAGTTCCATGGAGGTGGCTCCAATTCATGGTGACCTTATGTATAACAGAATGAAACGTTGCCTGGTCCTGTGCCGTCTTACCTTCCAGCACTATATCAGATAATATTCTGTTGTGATTCATAGGATTTTCATTGGCTGATTTTTCGGAAGTAGATCAATAGGCATTTCTTCCTAGTCTGTCTTAGTCTGGAAGTTCCGCTGAAGCCTGTCCACCATGGGTGACCCTGCTGGTATTTGAAATACTGGTGGCATAGCTTTCAGTATCATAGCAACATGTAAGCTAGCACAGTGCCAAAAACTGACAGATGGGTGGCTTTGAATCATACCTGGAATGATAACCAAGTTTCTACGGGGTACCTGATGCACATTTTCCAATTTTGATGTATTAGGCATCAATCCAATAGGTGAGACAATATCTATCATCTAACCAACCACTGGAAACCCTGGTGGCATAGTGGTTGCAAGCTACGTCTGCTGACCAAATGGTCAGCAGTTCAAATCCACGAGGTGCTCTTTGGAAACCTATGGAGCAGTTCTACTCCATCCTATAGGGTCGCTGTGAGTCAGAATCAACTCAATGGCAACGGGCTTGGTTTTTAACCAACCACCATCAGCCCATCCATCCATTAACTCAGCAAGCATATTGAGCACTTTCTGTTCAAGGCTCTCTATTAGGCACTTGGGGGGTTGGTAAACAAATATGAATAAGAATAGATCCTGATCTTGAAAGCTTAGTCTAGTAAGCCTCAGATAACTTTTACCGAAATAGCTAGGTACCAGGCAGAAAGAAGTAAAGGCCACAATAAAGGTATGATAAGGTGCTTTGAAAGCTCAGATGGAGAAGGGTTGGCTTAAAGTTGGTGGGAGTGCAGGAGAGGAAGCAGCAGTTCAGAAAAGGTTTTATGGAGGTGGCAACATTTGCAATGGATCTTCGGAAAAAAATATGATTTTGACATTCGGGGACAGTGGTAGACATGGAGTAGAGGAAGGCATCGAGGAAGAAAATCATGAGCCACCTAATACAAGCGACCAAGTTGAGTACCTGGAGTGACAGTGGGCCCCAGGACTGCTGCTAGCCATTATGATGCCTTTGTGCAGAGTAGAAAAAGGCGCCCCCTGCTCCAGAGTGCATGACATGGCCAGCAGAGTGTGGCTGGAGTTCAGTCCTCACCCACCTCCTCAGCTGGGGACATTTTTTGCAGTTCACGTTCTCCACTGCGGAATGGGCTGTCCTAGGTGCGACACACTGAGATAGGGAATTCGGTTTGGGAGGGAAGATGATGAGCTCAGTTTGGGGCATAATGAGTTCCATGCGTTAGCAGAACATCTAGGCAGAAATAGGAAACAAAACTAAAACGGAAAGACCAGCATTTAGAGGGGAGTTCAGGATTAGAAGTATAGATGAGCAGTCACTTTCATGGAGTTGGACGTTGAGGTAATGGGATTGGATGCAAGTTCCAAGGGAAAGCATATTACACTGTGGTTTTCAACCAGGGTGATTTGGCAATGTCTGGAGTCATTTTTGGTTGACACGACCTGGGCAGGGGGAGCTACTGGCATCTAGTATGTTAAGGTCAGAGACCTTGCTGAACACCCTACAATGCCCAGGATAGCCCCCACAACAAAGAATGATTCAGTCCAGGATGTCAATAGTGTTGAGATAGAAAACCCTGGTATAAAGGGACAGATCTTCGAAGAACACCTACATTTAAGGGAGTAGCAATAGAAGAGGCATTGGGCCCCACCCTCCCACCCTGGACCTGCCACCTCTGGCCACAAAGGAAAAGTTTGTTTCTTGTGATAAATCAAAAAACAGGAAGAGGGGCAAGGTTGCAGCTTCTACAACCAGGATCTGGTTAAAGGATGGGGTAGGCAGGTAGCTACAGATCTTTAAGAGGGTATAACACTTTACTAAGGATCCCTGGGAAACCCTGGTGGCATAGTGGTTAAGAAATATGGCTGCTAACCAAAAGGTCGGCAGTTTGAATCCACCAGGTGCTCCTTGAAAACTCTATGGGGCAGTTCTGCTCTGTCCTGTAGGGTCACTATGAGTCGGAACCAACTCAACAGCAATGGGTAAGGAGCCCTGGGGGCTCAGTGGTTAAGTGCTTGACTGCTAACTGAAAGGTTGGTAGTTCAAACCCACGGAGCAAGAAAGCTGAGTGCCTTGGGCCTGCGGTTTACTGGAGGAATGGGGTGTCTCTGGGCACTAATGGCAGAGATAAAGAGCTTTGTAACATTTGCTCCAGCAGGGCAGAGGCTAGGTTGAGGGGACTGAGGGCCAGAGAGAGGCCTGACTGTGGACATGACTGAGAAGAGGCTGACCTGATTGAAAAACTGTATCCTGAATTGTAACCTGTTACTTCCCTAATAAACCCCATAACTGTGAGTATGCTCTGTGAGTTCTGTGTGGCCATTGCAAAGAATTATCGAACCCAGCAGAGAAGCTGAGTGTGCCGTGCAGGGATGGATTACCCATAAGCAAGGTACTCACAGGCTTCATTGTGTTTACTTACTAATCTGTAGTGTACAATTTCACCACAAGATGTTTGTGAGGATAAAGATGTGTTGAAACCCAGGTGAAATCGTGCATTACAGATTAGTAAGTAAACACAACGAAGCCTGTGTGTACCGTGCTTACTGGTTAATCTACCCGTGGTGCCATGGGAGGGACGGCTGGTGTCAGAATCGGTAAAAAGGTTGGTGAGAGGAGGCATGTCTGACCTCTGCCTCGTAGGAATCAGCCTTGGACTGTTGATCTTGATTCTCCTTTCCCCTCATGAAGTTAGAGGAGGTCAGACGACCCCCCCCACACACACACCATTGTTACAGTAAGGGTAATGGCAGAGGATTTGAAGACCATATTATGCAAGGTGATTACATTTAATATTGAACTTTATCCTCACAAACAATTCTTTGTGTAGTATTATTTCACCCCATTTTATAGTTAAGGAAACTGAAGTTTAGAGAGGTTACCTAACTTTTCAAAGGTTATACAGCTGGTAAGAAATGGACCAGGTGGAACTGATATTTTAATTGTGATATAATTCACAGATTGTAAACTTCACCCTTTTAAAGTGAACAATTCAGTGTCACTTAGTACAGTCACATTGCTGTGCAGCCATCACCTCCATCTAATTCCAGAACAATTTCATCACCCTAAAAAGAAATGCCATGAGGGTACACGAGCAGTCACTCCCCATTCCCCTCGCCCCAGGCTCTGGCAACCACTCATCTGCTTTGTGCCTCTATGTTGTTGTTGTTAGGTGCCATGGAGTCAGCTCCAGCTCATAGCAACCCTACGTACATCAGAAGGAAACACGCCTGGTCCTATGCCATTCTCCCCAAAATTGCTATGTTTGAGCCCATTGTTGCAACCACTGTGTCAATTCATCTTGTTGAGGGTCTTTCTCTTTTTCACTGACCCTCTACCATCTGTCTCTATAGATTTCCCTATTTTGGACATTTAATATAAATGGAACCATATAATATGTGGCCTTTTGTGTCTGGCTTCTTCACTTAGCATAATATTTTCAAAGGTCATCCATGTTATGGGGTGTATCAATACTTCATTCCTTGGTGTGGCTGAATATTATTCCATTGTATGGATATACCACAGTTTGTTTATCCATTTGTCAGTTGATGGACGTTTGGGTTGTTTTCACTTTTTGACTGTTGTGAATAATGTTGTTATGAACATTCATAAACAAGTTTCTGTGTGAGCAGATGTCTTCAATTCTCTTGAGTTATACCTAGAAGTGGTATCGCTGGATCATTTGGTAATTCTATGCTTAACTTTTTGAGGAACTGCCCAACTTTTTCAAAGAAGCTGCACCATTTTAAATTCCCACCGCAATGTATGAGGGTTGCAATTTCTTCACATGCTGGCAGGCAGAACTGGTTTTAATGGCTTACTATGTACCAGGCCCACCAGTCATCTGTCAGTTTATTGTACAGCGGTGGCTTGTGTGTTGCTGTGATGCTGGAAGCCATGCCACCAGTATTTCAAATACCAGCAGGGTCACCCATGGTGGATAGGTTTCAGCAGACCTTCCAGACTAAGACAGGCTAGGAAAAAGGAGTTGGTGATCTACTTCTGAAAAAATTGGCCAGTGGAAACCTTTTGAATAGCAGCAGAAAATTGCCTGATATAATGCTGGAAGATGAGCCCCTCAGGTTGGAAGGCACTCAAGATACGACTAGGGAAGAGATGCCTCCTCTAAGTAGAGTCGATCTTAATGACATGGATGGAGTAAAGCTTTTGGGACCTTCATTTGCTGATGTGGCAGGACTCAAAATGAGAATAAACAGCTGCAAACATTCTTTAATAATTGGAACCTGGAATGTGCAAAGTATGACTCTGGGAAAATTGGAAGTCGTCAAAAATGAAATGGAATGCTTGAAGATCACTATTGTTCTGTTGTACGATAGGGTCGCTATGAGGCAGAACCGACTCAAAAGCACCTAACAACAGTAATGTACCAGGCACCATGTCTACCACTGGGGGGATTCAAAGATAAATATATCTCTGTCTTCATACTCTAGGAATCCTTAGCCCAAAGGAGATAGTAGCATATTTATCTTTTAAAAGGTGTCCCAGAGTGTGCACTTTGCACTGGTGTCCCAGCCTCATGCACTTGGAACAGGTGTCGTGGCAGTGCATTTGCACAGACAGGTGTACCAGCCACATTTACTTTGCACATATCTCTAGGCCTGTTCACTTTGCACAAGTGTCCCAGCCTCATGCACTTTGAATGGGTGTCCCAATCTGTACATTTTGCAGAGGTGTCCTAGTCCTGTGCACTTTGCATGGATATCCCAGCCTCTGCCACTTACATGGATGTCCCAACCTGTACACTTTGCACAGATGTCCAAGCCTCTGCACTCTGGGGTGTCTCAGCTCTGTTCACTTTGCATAGGTGTTCCAGCCTCATGCACTACCAAGGTGTCCCAGACAGTACAGTTTGCATTGGTGTCCCAGTCGCAACACTTTGCCCAGGTGTCCAGTCTGTGTACTCTCCACAGATGTTCCAGCTTGTGCACTTTGCACATGTGTCTTAGCCTGTATATTTTCAACTTGTACACCCTTCCTGAGTGTCCCAGTCTGTGCACTTTGTATGGGTGTTCCAGTCTCATGCACTATGCACTGGTCTCCTAGTCTGTTCAGTTTGCACAGACGTCCCAGCCTACGCACGTTGCACAGGTGTTTCAGGCTCATGCAATTTGAAGGAGTGTCCCAGCCTATAAACTTTGTGTGGGTGGCTCAACCTGTGCACATTTCATAGTTGTTACATCCTGTGCAGTTTTTACAGTTGTCCCAATCTGTGCACTCTGTAACGGTGTCTCAGCCTCATGCACTTTGCACAAGTGTCCCAGCCTTTACACTCTGCACAGGTGTTCTAGTTTGTGCACTATTTCTGGGTGTCTCAGCCCTCTGCACTTCACACACATGCTGCAGCCTCATGCACCTGAACAGGTGCCCTAGCCTGAACACTTTGCAAAGATGTCCCAACCTTGTGCACTCTGCATGGGTGTCCCAGTCTGTACACTTTGCACAGGCATGCCAGCCTCATCCACTTTGAAGGGGTGTCCCAGCAGCGCATTTGCACAGGTATCCTGGCCTGTGCATTGGCACACGTGTCTCAGCCTCATGCGCTTTGCACAAGTGTCCCAGGCTATCAACTTTGCACAGATGTTCCAGCTTCATGCACTTTGGAGATGTGTCCCAGCCTGTACACTGTACACAGGTGTCCCAGACTCTACGCTTTGCACAGGGACCCTTGTTGATGTCCCAAACCTGTGCACTTTGCATGGGTGACTTAGCTGGTGCCCTTTGAAATGGTTTCCCTGCCTGTGCACTTTGCACAGGTATTTCAGTCTCATACACTTTGCAGGGGTGTCAAAGCCTGGGCACTTTGGAGAGGTGTTCCTGCCTGTGCACTTTGCACATGTGCCCCCGCCTCAAGAACATTGCCCAAATTTCCAGCCTGTGTGCTCTCCACAGGCGTACCAGCCTGTGATCTCTTCACAGGTGTCCCAGCCTGTGCACTTGGCACGGTGTCTTAGCCTGTACATTTCTAACAAGTATCCCAGGTTTTACAATTTTTATGGGTGTCCCAATCTGTATATTTTGCATGGGTGTTACAGCCTCAAGTACTATGAACTGGTCTCCCTGCCCATTCATTTACACAGGTGTCCCAGCCTGTGCACTTTCCACACATGTCTCAGTCTGTCCACTTTGCACAGATGTCCCAGCCTTTACACTCTGCGCAGTTGTTCTAGTTTGTGCACTTTGGATGGCTGTCCCAGCCCTCTGCACTTCAGACAGATGTGTCAGCCTTGTGCACCTGAGCAGGTGCCCCAGCCTGTACATTTTGCAGAGGTGTCCTAGCCCTGTGCACTCTGCATGGGTGTTCTAGTCTGTACTCTTTGCACAAGTGTGCCAGCCTCGTGTACTTGGAGGGGTGTCCCAGGGTATATTTGCACAAGTATCCTAGCCCATGCATTGCCATATGTGCCCAGCCTCATACACTTTGCATAGGTGTCCCAGGCTGCCCACTTTGCACAGATGTCCCAGCCTCATGCACTTTGGAGAGGTTTGCAAGATTCTGCAGTTTTCATGTGTTCCCAGTTTGTGTACCCTGACAGCGTCCCAGCCCCAAGCACTTTGCACGTGTGTCCCATACGCATGCACAGGTGTCTTAGCCTGTACATTTCCAACAAGTGTTCCTCTCTGTACAGTTTTTGTGGGTGTCCCAATCTGTGCATTTTGTATGGCTGTTCCAGCCTCATGCACTCTGCAATGCTCCCCTTGCCCATTCATTTTGCACAGGTGTTCCAGCCTGTGCACTTTGCACAAGTAACTCAGTCTGTACACTTTGCACGGATATCCCAATGTATTGCACTTTGGGGAGGTGTATCAGCCTGTGCAGTTTTCGCGGTGTCCCAGCCACAAGCGCTCTTCCCAGGTGTCCAGTCATCATGCACTTTGCACCAGTTTCTCAGCTTTTGCACTCCATACAGTTATTCTAGTTTGTGCACATGGTATGGGTGTCCCAGCCCTCTGCACTTTGCACACATGCTTCAGCCTCGTGCACCTGAACAGGTGCCTCAGCCTATACAGAGGAGTCCTAGCCCTGTGCATGCAACAAGGGTGTCCCAGCTTGTGCACTTTGCATTGCTGTCCTAGTCTGTGCACTTTGGGGAGGTGTCCCCTTGCTGTGCGCTTTGCATGGGAGTCTCAATCTGTGCATTTTCACAGGTGGTTCAATTTCTTGAAATCTGAGCAGGTGTCCCATCCTGTACACTTTGCAATGGTGTCCCAGCATCATGCACTTTAGAGGGATGTCTCAGCAGAGCATTTGCCCAGGTACCCTGATCTGTAAATCTGCGCATGTGTCTGCAC
Organism: Loxodonta africana; assembly: GCF_030014295.1. NCBI lineage: Eukaryota > Metazoa > Chordata > Mammalia > Proboscidea > Elephantidae > Loxodonta > Loxodonta africana. Next base: position 26,164,956 of record NC_087369.1, read on the forward strand.
TTCATGTGCTTTGCACAGGTGTTCCAGTCTGTCCACTTTGCACAAATGTACCAGCCTCGTGAACTTTGCAGAGGTGCCTCAGCCTGTACATTGTGCACAGGTTTCCTGGCCCCGTGCACTTAGCATGGATTTCCCAGCCAGTGCCTTTTGCCATGGTTTCCCAGCCTGTGTACTTTGTACAGGGGTTTCAGTCACATGCAATTTGCACAGGTGTCTTATATTTATTTTGCACAGGTGTCCAAGCCTGTGCACTTTAGGAAGGTTTCCTGGCCTGTGCACTTTCCCAGATGTCCCAGACTGTACACTTTGCGCAGGTGTCCCAGTCACATGAACTTTGCACAATTGTCCAGCCTGTGTACTCTGGAGAGGTGTCCCAGCCCGTGCTCTTCTCACAGGTATCTTAGCCTATACACTTTCAACAAGTGTCCCAGCCTGTACACTTTGCACAGGGACACTTGTTGGTGTCCCGAACCCGTGCACTTTGCATGAATGTCCCAGCTGGTGCGTTTGCAATGGTTTCCATCCTGTGCACTTTGCACAGGCGTTTCAGTCTCATATACTTTGCACAGGTGTCAAAGTGTGAGCACTTTGGAGAAGTGTTCCTGCCTGTGCACCTTGCACATGTGTCCCAGCCTCAAGAACATTGCCCAAGTGTCCAGCCTGCTTACTCTCGACAGGTGTCCCAGCCTGTGCACTTTGCACAGGTGTCTTAGCCTGTACATTTTGAACAAGTGTCCCAGTCTGTACACTTTTCATAGGTGTTCCAACCTGTGTATTTTGCATGGGTGTTCCAGCCTCATGCACTGTGCACTGGTCTCCCTGCCCATTCATTTGCACAGATGTCCCAGCCTGTGTGCTTTGTACATGTCTCCATCTGTCCACTTTGCACAGATGTTCCACCCTCATGCACTTTGCAGAGATGCCCCAGCCTGTACAGTTTTCGCAAGTGTCCCAATATGTGCACTTCAAAATGGTGTGGCAACCTGTGCACTTTGCACGGGGATTTCATTCTCATGTAGTTAGCACCAAACCCCAAAAACCAAACCCGTTACCATCAAGTTGATTCCCACTCATAGCGACCCTATAAAACAGAGTAGAACTGCCTTGACAAGGTTTCCAAGGAGCAGCTGGTGGATTTGAACTGCCGGCCTTTTGGTTAGCAGCTGAGCTCCTAACTGCAGCATGACAGGTGTTCTATATTGTTTATTTTGCTTGGTGTCCAAGCCTGTGCACTTTGGAAAAGTGTCCCAGCCTGTGCACTTTCCCAGGTGTCCCAAACTGTACACTTTGCACGGGTGGCCCAGTCACATGAACTTTGCCCAATTGTCCAGCCTGTGTACTCTAGACAGTTGTCCCAACCTGTGCTATTTGCACAGGTGTCTTAGCCTGTACACTTTCTACAAGTGTCTCAGCCTGTACACTTTACACATGTGTCCCAGCCTGTACACTTTGCACAGAGGCACTTGTTGGAACCAAACCATTTGTACTTTGCATGGATGTCCTAGGTGGTGCCCTATGCAATAGTTTTCCAGTCTGTGCACTTTGCACAAGTGTCCTTATCTGTCCACTTTGCACAGATATCCCAGCCTCATGCACTTTGGATAGTTGTATGAGCCTGTGCAGTTTTCACAGGTGTCCTAGTTTGTGCACTCTCTCATAGTGCCCGGCCCCATGCACCTTGCACGGGTGTTCTAGTTTGTGCATTTCGTATGGGTGTCCCAGCCCTCTGCACTTCGCACAGATGTGCCAGTCTCGTGCACCTGAAGTGCCCCAGCCTGTACACTTTGCAGAGATGTCCCAACCTTGTGCACTTTGCATGGGTGTTCCAGTCTGTACCCTTTGCACAGGTTGCCAGCCTCATGCACTTTGAAGGTGTGTTCCAGCAGTGCATTTGCACAGATATCCTGGTGTGTGCATTTGCACATGTGTCCAAGCCTCATGCACTTTGCATAGGTGCCCCACTCTTTCCACATTGCATAGCTGTCCCAGCCTCATGTACGTTGCTCAGGTGACCCAATCTGTCCACTTTGCACAGATGCCCCAACGTCATGCACTTTGCACTGGTGCCCCAGTCAGTCCAGTTTGCACAGGTGTCCCAGGCTGTTCATTTTGCACAGGTGATCCAGTCTGTCCAATTTTCATGGGTGTCCCAACCTCTTCCACTTTGAGAGGTGTACCAGCTTGTGCAGTTTTCAGGGATGTCCCAATCTGTGCCTTCTATAATGATGTTCTAGCCTCATATAATTTGCACAGGTGTCCAATCCTCATACAATTTGCATAGGTTTCTCAGCTTTTACACTCTGCTCAGGTATTCTAGTTTGTGCACTTTGTATGGGTGTTCCAGCCCGCTGCACTTTGCATACATGCTCCAGTCTCATGCACCTGAACAGGTGCCTCAGCCTATAATACACTTTGCAGAGGTGCCCTAGCTCTGTGCATGCAACAAGGGTGTCTCAACTTGTGCAATTTGCATTAATGTCCTAGCCTGTGCACTTTGGAGAGGTGTCCCTGTGCTGTGCACATTGGATGGGAGTCCCAATCTGTGCATTTTCACAGATGTTTCAGTCTCTTGCACTTTGCACAGGTGTCCCAAGCTGTACACTTTGCAAAGGTGTCCCAGCATCATGCACTTTGAAGGGGTCTCCCAGCAGTACATTTGCACAGGTATCCCGTCCTGTAAATTTGCACATGTTGTAACCTCATGAACTTTGCACAGGTGTCCTAGTCTGTCCACTTTGCACAGATGTCTCAGCCTCATGAACTTTACAGAGGTGTTCCAGACTGTACACTTTGCACGGGTGTCCCAGTTACGTGAGCTTTGCTCAATTGTCCAACCTGTGTATTCTGGAGAGGTGTCCCGACCTGTGCACTCTTCATGGGTGGCCCAGCCTGTGTCCTTTGCAGAGGTGTCTTAGCCTGTATACTTTCAACAAGTGTCCTGGCCTGTACACTTTACATAGATGTCACAGTCTCATGCACCTTGCAGAGGTGTTCCACCCTGTATGCTTTGCGCATGTGTCCCAGCCTCAAGAACATTGTACAAGTCTCCAGCATGTGTACTCGGTGCAGGTGTCCCAGCCTCTGCCCTTTGCACAGATGTCTTAGCCTGTACATTTTTAGCAAGTGTCCCAGCCTGTACACTTTACACAGGTGTCACAGTCTCATGTGTTTTGCACAGGTGCCCCAGACTTTACACTCTGCACAGGTGTTAAAGATGGTGTACTTTGTACAGCTGTCCCAGCTCTCTGCATTTTGCACACATGATTCAGCCTTGTGCACCTGAATAGGTGCCCCAGCCTGTATGCTTTGCAGAGATGTCCTAGCCCTGTGCACTCTGCATGGCTGTCCCAATCTGTACCCTTTACTCAGGTGTGCCAGCCTCATGTACTTTAAAGGGGTGTCCCAGAGAGTATTTCCACAGGTATCCTGGCCTGTGCGTTGGTACATGTGTCCCAGCCTCATGCACTTTCTACTGGTGACCCAGTCTGTCCACTTTGCATGGGTATTCTAATCTGTCCACTTTGCACAGATGTCCCAACCTTTTGCACTTTGGATATTTGTACCAGCCTGTGCAGGTTTCACAGATGTTCTAATCTGTGCCCCTGTAAAGGTGTCCTAACCTCATGCACTTTTCACAGGTGTCCAATTCTCATGGGCTTTGCACCAGTTTCTTAACTTTTACCCTCTGCCTAGGTGTTCTAGTTTGTTCACTTTGTGTAGGTGTCCCAGCCCTCTGCACTTTGCACATATGCTTAGGCCTCGTGCACCTGAACAGGTGACTCAGCCTATAATACACTTTGCACAGGTGTCCTAGCCCTGTGCACTCGACAAGCGTGTCCCAGCTTGTGCGCTTTGCAGTGCTGTCCTGGTTTGTGCACTTTGAATGGGAGTCCCAGTCTGTGCATTTTCACAGATGTGTCAGTCTCTTGCACTTTGAACAGGTGTACACTGCAAAGGTGTCCCAGCAGCATGTACTTTAGAGGGGTCTCCCAGCAGTGCCTTTGCACGGGTATCCAGTCCTGTGAATTTGCACGTGTGCCAGCCTCATGAACATTGCCCAAGTGTCCAACCTGTGTACTCTGGACAGGTGTCCCAGCCTCTGCACTTTGCACAGGTGTCTTAGCCTGTACATTTCCAACAATTCTCCCATTCTGTAAAATTTTTGTGGGTGTCTTAATCTGTGTATTTTGCTTGGGTGTTCCTGCCTCATGCACTGTGCCCTGGTCTCCCTGCCCATTCATTTTGCACAGGTGTCAGAGTCTGTGAACTTTGCATACGTGTCTCAGCCAATCCATTTGCACAGATGTCCAAGCCTCATGCCCTTTGCACAGGCGACCCAGTCAGTCCATTTGCAGAGATGTCCCAGCCTCCTGCACTTTCCAGAGGTGTGCCAGCCTGTACACCTTGCAGTTTTCCCAGTCTGTCCACTTTGCACTGGTGTTCTTTTCTGTGCATTTTGCACAGATGTCCCAGCCTCATGCGCTTTCCAGAATGTTCCAGACTGTACACTTTTCACAGGTGTCCCAGTCTGTCCACTTTGCACAGGTGTTCCAGGCTGTTCACTTTGCACAGGTGTTCCAGTCTGTTCACTTTGCATATATGTTCCAGCCTCGTGCACTTTGCAGATGTGTCTCAGCCTGTACAGTTTTCACTGGTGTCCCAATCCGTACACTCAGTAACGATGTCCTAGCCTGTGTACTTTGCACAGATGTCCCAGTCTGTCCACTTTGCACGGATGTCCAAGCCTCATGAACTTTGCAGAGGTGTCCCAGCCTGTACACTGTGCACAGGTTTCCTAGCCCTACACGCTTAGCAAGGATTTCCCAGCTGGTGCCTTTTGTAATGGTTTTCTAGCCTTGCATTTTGCACAGGTGTTTCAGTCTCATACAGTTTGCACAGGTGTCTTATATTAATAATTTTGCACAGGTGTCCAAGCTTGTGCACTTTGGAAAGGTTTCTCAGACTGTGCACTTTAGCAGATGTTCAGACTGTACACTTTGCACAGGTGTCCTAGTCTGTACCCTTTGCTCAGGTGTGCCAGCCTCATGCACTTTGAAGGGGTGTCCTAGGGTGCATTTCCACAGGTATTCAGGCTTGTGTATTGGTATATGTGTCCCTACCTCATGCACTTTGTACAGGTGACCCAGTCTGTCCACTTTGCATGTGTGTCCCTATCTGTCCTCTTTGCACAGGTGTCTTAGTCTGTCCACTTGGCACAGATTCCCAATCTTTTGCACTTTGGAGAGTTGCACCAGCCTGTGCAGATATCACAGGTGTCCTAATCTGTGACCTCTGTGATGGTGTCCCAACCTCATGCACTTTTCACAGGTGTCCAAGCCCTCTGCATTTTGCGCACATCCTTAGGCCTCATGCACCTGAACAGGTGCCTCAGCCTATACACTTTGCAGAGGTGTCCTAGCCCTGTGCATGCAGTGAGTGTGTCTCAGCTTGTGCAATTTGCATTGCTGTCCTAGTCTGTGCTCTTTGGGGAGGTGTCCCTGTGCTGTGCACTTTGCGTGGGAGTCCCAATCTGTGCATTTTCACAGACATTTCAGTCTCTTGTACTTTGAACAGGTGTCCCAAGCTGTACACTTTGCAAAGGTGTCCCAGCATCATGCACTTTGAAGGGGTGTCCCAGCAGTGCATTTGCACAGGTATCCTGTCCTGTGAATTTGCACATGTGTGTCGGTCTCATGAATATTGCCCAAGTGTCCAGCCTGTGTACTCTGGACAGGTGTCGTAGCCTGTGCACTTTACACAAGTGTCTTAGCCTGTACATTTCCAACACTGTCCCGTTCTGTACACTTTTTATTGTGTCTCAACCTGTGTATTTTGCACGGATGTTCCAGCTTTATGCACTTTTTGCTGGGTTTCCATGCCAGTTCATTTTGCACAGGTGTCCCAGCCTCATGCACTTTGCATAGATGTCCCAGCATGTACATTTTGCAAAAATGTCCCAGCTTCATGAACTTTGCAGAGGTGTCACAGCCTGTACACTTTGCACAGGTTTTCTAGTCTCTCCACTTTGCACAGGTGTCCCAGTCCGTCCACTCTGCACAGATGTCCCAGCCTCATGAAGTTTGCAGAGTTGCCCAACCTGTACACTGTGCACAGGTTACCTAACCCTGTGCACTTAGCATGGATTTCTCAGATGGTGCGTTGTGCAATTGTTTCCCACCCAGCCTGTGTAGATTGCACAGGTGTTTCAGTCTCATATGCTTTGCAAAGTTGTCCTAGACTGTTCATTTTGCACAGGTGTCACATCCTCATGCACTTTGGTAAGATGTTCCACCCTGTACGCTTTGCATGTGTCCCAGCCTTATAAATATTGCCCAAGTGTCCAGCCTGTGTTCTCTAGACAGGTGTCCCAGCCTGTGCACTTTCCACAGGTATATTAGCCTGTACATTTCTAACAAGTGTCCCAGTCTGAACGCTTCTTATGGGTGTCCCAAGGTGTGTATTTTGCGTAGGCGTTCCAGTCTCATGCACTGTGCACTGGTCTCTCTGCCTGTTCATTTTGCACAGGTGTCCCAGTCTGTCCACTTTGTGCTGATGTTCCTGCTTGATGCACTTTGCACAGGTGCACCATCTGTCCACTTTGAATGGATGGCTCAGCCTCATGCACTTTGCACAGTTCAACCAGTTTGTCCTCTTTTAACAGATGTCCCAACTGCTTCACTTTGGAGAGGTGTACCAGCCTATGAAGTTTTCACGGGTGTCCCAATCTGTGCCCTTTGTAATGGTGTCCTAGCCACATGCACTCTTCACAGTTGTCCAATCCTAATGCACTTTGCACTAGTTCTCAGCTTCTACACTCCATACAGGCGTTCTAGCTTGTACACTTGGTATGGGTGTCCCAGCCCTCTGCATTTTGCACACATGCTTCAGCCTCGTGCACCTGAACAGGTGCCTCAGCCTATACACTTTGCAGAGGAGTCCTAGCCCTGAGCATGCAACAAGGGTGTCCCAGCTTGTGCACTTTGCATTGCCGTCTTAGTCTGTGCACTTTGGAGAGGTCCCTGCCCTGTGCACTTTGGTTGTGAGTCCCAGTCACTGCATTTGCACAGATGCTTCAGCCTCTTACACTTTGAACAGGTGACCCAAGCTGTACACTTTGCAAAGGTGTCCCAGCATCATGCCCTTTGAAGGGGTGTCCCAGCAGTGCATTTGCACAGGTAACGTGCCCTGTGAATTTGCACATGTATGCCAGCCTCATGCACGTTGCACAGGTTTCCCAGTCTGTCCACTTTGCACTGATGTCCCAGTCTGTTCACTTTGCACAGATGTCCCAGCCTCACGAACTTTGCAGAGGTGTCCCAGTCTGTACACAGTGCACAGGTTTCCTAGCCCTGAGCACTTAGCATGGATTTCCCAGCCCGTGTCTTTTGTAATGGTTTCCCAGCCTGTGCACTTTCCCAGGTGTCCCAGCCCGTAGACTTTGCACAAGTGTCCCAGTCACAGGAAATTTTCCCAATTGTCCAGCCTGTATACTCTGGAGAAGAGTCCCAGCCTGTGCACTCTTCACAGGTGTCCCAGCCTGTGTACTTTGCACAGGTGTCTTAGTCTGTACACTTTCAACACATGTCCCAGTTTGTACACTATTTATGGGTGTCCCAACCTGTGTATTTTACATCGGTGTTCAGCCTCACACACTATGTACTGATCTCTCTGCACTTTGCACACATGTCTCAGTCTTTCAACTTTGCATGGATGTCCCAGCCACATGCACTTTGCAGAAGTGTTCCATCCTGTACATTTTCACGGCTGTCCTGATATGTACACTCTGTCACAGTTTCACAGCATGTGCGATTTGCACAGGTTTCACAGTCTTTCCACTTTACATAGGTGTCCTAGTCTGTCCACGTTGCACAGATGTCCCAGCCTCATGCACTTTGGATATTTGTACCAGTCTGTGCAGTTTTCATGGGAGTCTGAATTTGTCCACTCTGTCACAGTGTCCTAGCCTCATGCACTTTGCACAGGTGTCCCAGCCTTTACACTCTACACAGGTGTTCTATTTTGTGCACTTTGTATGGGTGTCCCAGCCCTCTGCACTTCACACAGATGTGCCTAAGCCTGTACACTTGGCAGAGATGTCCTAGCCCTGTGCATTCTGCATAGTGTCCCAGTCTGTACTCTTTGCCCAAGCATGCCAGCCTCATGCACTTTGAAGGGGTGTCCCAGAGTGTATTTGCACAGGTATCTCGGCGTGCACATTGGCATATGTGTCCCAGCCTCATGCACTTTGTACAGGTGACCCAGTCTGCCCCCTTGGCGTATATGTCCCAGCCTCATGCACTTTGCACGGATGTCCCAGTCTAGCTACTTCACACAGGTGTCCCAGTCCATCCAATTGCACAGAAGTCCCAACCTCACGCACTTGTGCAGTTTTCACAGGTATCCCAATCTGCGCCCTCTGTAAAGGTGCCCCAGCTGCATGCACTTTTCACAGGTGCCCAATCCTCGTGCACTTTACACTGGTTTCTCAGCTTTTACACCCTGCACAGGTGTTCTAGTTTGTGCACATTTAATGGGAGTCCCAACCCTTTCTACTTTGCACAAATTCTTCAGCCTGGTGCACCTGAACAGTTACCTCGGCCTATATGCTTTGCAGAGGTGTCCTAGCCCTGCGCATGCAACAAGGTGTCCCAGCTTGTGCCCTTTGGAGAGGTGTCCCTGTGTTGTGCACTTTGCATGGGAGTCCCAATCTGCTCGCTTTGCACGGATGTCCAAGCTTCATGAACTTCCCAGAGATTTCCCAGCCTGTACACTTTGCCCAGTTTTCCTAGCCGTGTGCACTTAGCATGAATTTACCAGCTGATGCCTTTTGCAATGATGTCCCAGCCTGTAGACTTTTCACAGGTGTTTCAATTTTATACAGTTTGCACAGGTGTCCAAGACCGTGCACTTTGGAAAGGTGTCCTAGCCTGTGCACTTGCCCAGGTATCCCAGGCTCTGTACTTTGCGCAGGTGTCCCAGTCACGTGAACTTTACCCAAATGTCCAACCTGCGCACTCTCCACGGGTGTCCCAGCCTGCGCCCTTTGCACCATTGTCTTAGTCTGTGCACTTCCAGCAAGTGTCCCAGCCTCATACACTTTGCAGATGTGTCCCAGCCTGTACATTTTGCACAGGTGTTTAAGTCTCATGCACTTCGTACAGGTATCCTAAACTGTTCATTTCGCACCGGTGTCACAATGTGAGCACTTTGGAGAAGTGTCCCAGCCTGTGCACTTCACATGGATGTCACAGCCTCATGCGCCTTGGTGAGGTGTTCCTGCCTGTGCACTTTGCACATGTGTCCCAGCCTCAAGAACGTTGCCCAAGTGTCCAGCCTGTGTACTCTCGACAGTTGTCCCAGCCTGTTCACTCTGCATGACTGTCCCAGCCTGTGCACTTTGCACATGTGTCTTAGCTTGTACGTTTTTAGCAAGTGTCCCAGCCTTTACACTCTGCACAGGTATTCTAGTTTGTGAGCTTTGTATGGTGTCCCAGCATCTATATTTTGCACCATGCTTCAGCCTTGTGCACCTGAACGGGTGCCTCAGCCTACACACTCTGCAGAGGTGTTCTAGTCTATGCACTTTGGAGATGTGCCCCTGTGCTCTGCACTTTGGATGGGAGTCCCAATCTGCACATCTTCACAGATGCTTCAGTCTCTTGCACTTTGAACAGGTGTCCCAAGGTGTACACTTTGCAAAGTTGTCCCAGCATCATACCCATTGAAGGGATGTCCCAGCAGTGCATTTGCACAGGTATCCAGTCCTGTGAATTTGGACATGTGTGCCAGCCTCATGAACATTGCCCAAGTGTGCAGCCCGTGTACTCTGGACAGGTGTCCCAGCCTATACACTTTACACGAGTGTCTTAGCCTGTACCTTTCCACAAATGTCCCATTCTGTACACTTTTTATCAGTGTCCCAACCTGTGTATTTCGCATGGGTGTTCCAGCTGCATGAACTATTCACTGGCCTCCATGCACGTTCATTTTGCACAGGAGTCCCAGCCTGATGCACCTTGCATCGATAAGCCAGTCTGTCCACTTTGCACAGATGTCTCAGCCTCATGCGCCTTGCACAGGTGTCCTGGCACGTACACTTTGCACGATTTTGCAAGGTGTCCACTCTGCACTGGCGTCCCAATCTGTCCACTTTGCACAGATGTCCTACCCTAATGAAGTTTTCAGAGGTGTCCCAGCCTGTACACAGGTTTCCTAGCCTTGTGCACTTAGTGTGGATTCCCTAGCTGGTGCCTTTTGCAACGGTGTCCCAGTTTGTGGGCTTTGCACAGGCGTTTCAGTCTCATACATTTTGCACAGATGTCCTATATTGTTTATTTTTTCCCAAGTGTCCTAGCCTGTGCAGTTTCTCAGGTGTCCCAGCCTGTATACTTTCCCAGGTGTCCCAGTCTCTACACTTTCCATGTGTGTCCCAGTCACATGAACTTTACCCAATTGTCCAACCTGTGTACTCTGAAGAGGTGTCCCAGCCTGTGCATTCTTCATGGGTGTCCCAGCCTGTATCCTTTGCACAGGCATCTTAGCCTGTATACTTTCATCAAGTGTCCTGGCCTGTACACTTTACACAGGTGCCATGGTCTCACGCATTTTGCACAGGTCTTCTAGCCTTTGAACACCGCACGGGTGTTATAGATCGTGCACTTTGTATGTGTGTTCCAGCTCTCTGAATTTTGCACAGATGTGACAGCCTTGTACACCTGACCAGGTGCCCCAGCCTGTACACTTTGCAGAGATGTCCTAGCCTTGTGCACTCTGCCTGGGTGTCCAAGTCTGTACCCTTTATCAGGTGTGTCAACCTTGTGTGCTTTGAATGGGTGTCCCAGAGTGTGTTTACACAGTTATCCTGGCCTGTGTATTGGCACATGTGTCCCAGCATTATGACTTTCTACTGGTGACCCACTCTGTCCACTTTGCACAGATGTCCCAACCTCTTGCACTTTGGAGAGTTGCACCAGCCTGTGCAGATATCACGGGTGTCCTAATCTGTGCCCTCTGTAAAGGTGTCCCAACCTCATGCCCTCCTCACAGTGTCGAATCCTCACGCACTTTGCACTGGCTTCTCAGTTCTTACACTCTATACAGGTGTTCTAGTTTGTTCGCTTTGTGTGGGTGTCCCAGCCCTCTGCACTTTGCACATATGCTTAGGCCTTGGCAACTGAACAGGTGACTCAGCCTATAATACACTTTGCAGAGGTGTCCCAGCCCTGTGTACTCAACAAGTGTGTCCCAGCTTGTGCGCTTTGCAGTGCTGTCCTAGTCTGTGCACTTTGGGGAGGTGTCCCTGTGTTGTGCACTTTGCTTGGGAGTCCCAATCTGTGCATTTTCACAGATGTTTCAGTCCCTTGCACTTCGCACAGGTGTCCCAGCAACATGCATTCTGTCCTGTCCTGTCCTGTCCTGTGAATTTGCACATGCATGCCAGCCTCATGAACATTGCCCAAGTGTCCAGCCTGTGCACTCTGGACAGGTGTCCCAGCCTGTGCACTTTGCACAGGTGTCTTAGCCTGTACATTTTCAACAAGTGCCCCAGCCCGTACACTTTACACAGGTGTCCCAGTCTCATGCATTTTGCCCAGTTGTCCCAGCCTTTACAATCTGCACAGGTGTTCTAGATCGTGCACTTTGTATGAGCATTCCAGTGCCCTGCATTTTGCACACATGCTTCAGTCTTGTGCATCTGAACAGGTGCCCCAGCCCATACACTTTGTAGAGATGTCCTAGCCCTGTGTGCTCTGCATGGCTGTCCCAGTCTGTACCCTTCGCTCAGGTGTGCCAGCCTCATGCACTTCGAAGGGGTATCCTAGAGTGCGTTTCCACAGGTATTTAGGCCTGTGTACTGGCATATGTGCACTTTGTACAGGTGACCCAGTCTGTCCACTTTGCACAGATGTCCCAGCCTCATGCACTTTGGATATTTGTACCAGTCTGTGCAGTTTTCATGGGAGTCTGAATTTGTCCACTCTGTCACAGTGTCCTAGCCTCATGCACTTTGCACAGGTGTCCCAGCCTTTACACTCTACACAGGTGTTCTATTTTGTGCACTTTGTATGGGTGTCCCAGCCCTCTGCACTTCACACAGATGTGCCTAAGCCTGTACACTTGGCAGAGATGTCCTAGCCCTGTGCATTCTGCATAGTGTCCCAGTCTGTACTCTTTGCCCAAGCATGCCAGCCTCATGCACTTTGAAGGGGTGTCCCAGAGTGTATTTGCACAGGTATCTCGGCGTGCACATTGGCATATGTGTCCCAGCCTCATGCACTTTGTACAGGTGACCCAGTCTGCCCCCTTGGCGTATATGTCCCAGCCTCATGCACTTTGCACGGATGTCCCAGTCTAGCTACTTCACACAGGTGTCCCAGTCCATCCAATTGCACAGAAGTCCCAACCTCACGCACTTGTGCAGTTTTCACAGGTATCCCAATCTGCGCCCTCTGTAAAGGTGCCCCAGCTGCATGCACTTTTCACAGGTGCCCAATCCTCGTGCACTTTACACTGGTTTCTCAGCTTTTACACCCTGCACAGGTGTTCTAGTTTGTGCACATTTAGTGGGAGTCCCAACCCTTTATACTTTGCACAAATTCTTCAGCCTGGTGCACCTGAACAGTTACCTCGGCCTATATGCTTTGCAGAGGTGTCCTAGCCCTGCGCATGCAACAAGGTGTCCCAGCTTGTGCCCTTTGGAGAGGTGTCCCTGTGTTGTGCACTTTGCATGGGAGTCCCAATCTGCTCGCTTTGCACGGATGTCCAAGCTTCATGAACTTCCCAGAGATTTCCCAGCCTGTACACTTTGCCCAGTTTTCCTAGCCGTGTGCACTTAGCATGAATTTACCAGCTGATGCCTTTTGCAATGATGTCCCAGCCTGTAGACTTTTCACAGGTGTTTCAAGTTTATACAGTTTGCACAGGTGTCCAAGACCGTGCACTTTGGAAAGGCGTCCTAGCCCGTGCACTTGCCCAGGTATCCCAGGCTCTGTACTTTGCGCAGGTGTCCCAGTCACGTGAACTTTACCCAATTGTCCAACCTGCGCACTCTCCACGGGTGTCCCAGCCTGCGCCCTTTGCACCATTGTCTTAGTCTGTGCACTTCCAGCAAGTGTCCCAGCCTCATACACTTTGCAGATGTGTCCCAGCCTGTACATTTTGCACAGGTGTTTAAGTCTCATGCACTTCGTACAGGTATCCTAAACTGTTCATTTCGCACCGGTGTCACAATGTGAGCACTTTGGAGAAGTGTCCCAGCCTGTGCACTTCACATGGATGTCACAGCCTCATGCGCTTTGGTGAGGTGTTCCTGCCTGTGCACTTTGCACATGTGTCCCAGCCTCAAGAACGTTGCCCAAGTGTCCAGCCTGTGTACTCTCGACAGTTGTCCCAGCCTGTTCACTCTGCATGACTGTCCCAGCCTGTGCACTTTGCACATGTGTCTTAGCTTGTACGTTTTTAGCAAGTGTCCCAGCCTTTACACTCTGCACAGGTATTCTAGTTTGTGAGCTTTGTATGGTGTCCCAGCATCTATATTTTGCACCATGCTTCAGCCTTGTGCACCTGAACGGGTGCCTCAGCCTACACACTCTGCAGAGGTGTTCTAGTCTATGCACTTTGGAGATGTGCCCCTGTGCTCTGCACTTTGGATGGGAGTCCCAATCTGCACATCTTCACAGATGCTTCAGTCTCTTGCACTTTGAACAGGTGTCCCAAGGTGTACACTTTGCAAAGTTGTCCCAGCATCATACCCATTGAAGGGATGTCCCAGCAGTGCATTTGCACAGGTATCCAGTCCTGTGAATTTGGACATGTGTGCCAGCCTCATGAACATTGCCCAAGTGTGCAGCCCGTGTACTCTGGACAGGTGTCCCAGCCTATACACTTTACACGAGTGTCTTAGCCTGTACCTTTCCACAAATGTCCCATTCTGTACACTTTTTATCAGTGTCCCAACCTGTGTATTTCGCATGGGTGTTCCAGCTGCATGAACTATTCACTGGCCTCCATGCACGTTCATTTTGCACAGGAGTCCCAGCCTGATGCACCTTGCATCGATAAGCCAGTCTGTCCACTTTGCACAGATGTCTCAGCCTCATGCGCCTTGCACAGGTGTCCTGGCACGTACACTTTGCACGATTTTGCAAGGTGTCCACTCTGCACTGGCGTCCCAATCTGTCCACTTTGCACAGATGTCCTACCCTAATGAAGTTTTCAGAGGTGTCCCAGCCTGTACACAGGTTTCCTAGCCTTGTGCACTTAGTGTGGATTCCCTAGCTGGTGCCTTTTGCAACGGTGTCCCAGTTTGTGGGCTTTGCACAGGCGTTTCAGTCTCATACATTTTGCACAGATGTCCTATATTGTTTATTTTTTCCCAAGTGTCCTAGCCTGTGCAGTTTCTCAGGTGTCCCAGCCTGTATACTTTCCCAGGTGTCCCAGTCTCTACACTTTCCATGTGTGTCCCAGTCACATGAACTTTACCCAATTGTCCAACCTGTGTACTCTGAAGAGGTGTCCCAGCCTGTGCATTCTTCATGGGTGTCCCAGCCTGTATCCTTTGCACAGGCATCTTAGCCTGTATACTTTCATCAAGTGTCCTGGCCTGTACACTTTACACAGGTGCCATGGTCTCACGCATTTTGCACAGGTCTTCTAGCCTTTGAACACCGCACGGGTGTTATAGATCGTGCACTTTGTATGTGTGTTCCAGCTCTCTGAATTTTGCACAGATGTGACAGCCTTGTACACCTGACCAGGTGCCCCAGCCTGTACACTTTGCAGAGATGTCCTAGCCTTGTGCACTCTGCCTGGGTGTCCAAGTCTGTACCCTTTATCAGGTGTGTCAACCTTGTGTGCTTTGAATGGGTGTCCCAGAGTGTGTTTACACAGTTATCCTGGCCTGTGTATTGGCACATGTGTCCCAGCATTATGACTTTCTACTGGTGACCCACTCTGTCCACTTTGCACAGATGTCCCAACCTCTTGCACTTTGGAGAGTTGCACCAGCCTGTGCAGATATCACGGGTGTCCTAATCTGTGCCCTCTGTAAAGGTGTCCCAACCTCATGCCCTCCTCACAGTGTCGAATCCTCACGCACTTTGCACTGGCTTCTCAGTTCTTACACTCTATACAGGTGTTCTAGTTTGTTCGCTTTGTGTGGGTGTCCCAGCCCTCTGCACTTTGCACATATGCTTAGGCCTTGGCAACTGAACAGGTGACTCAGCCTATAATACACTTTGCAGAGGTGTCCCAGCCCTGTGTACTCAACAAGTGTGTCCCAGCTTGTGCGCTTTGCAGTGCTGTCCTAGTCTGTGCACTTTGGGGAGGTGTCCCTGTGTTGTGCACTTTGCTTGGGAGTCCCAATCTGTGCATTTTCACAGATGTTTCAGTCCCTTGCACTTCGCACAGGTGTCCCAGCAACATGCATTCTGTCCTGTCCTGTCCTGTCCTGTGAATTTGCACATGCATGCCAGCCTCATGAACATTGCCCAAGTGTCCAGCCTGTGCACTCTGGACAGGTGTCCCAGCCTGTGCACTTTGCACAGGTGTCTTAGCCTGTACATTTTCAACAAGTGCCCCAGCCCGTACACTTTACACAGGTGTCCCAGTCTCATGCATTTTGCCCAGTTGTCCCAGCCTTTACAATCTGCACAGGTGTTCTAGATCGTGCACTTTGTATGAGCATTCCAGTGCCCTGCATTTTGCACACATGCTTCAGTCTTGTGCATCTGAACAGGTGCCCCAGCCCATACACTTTGTAGAGATGTCCTAGCCCTGTGTGCTCTGCATGGCTGTCCCAGTCTGTACCCTTCGCTCAGGTGTGCCAGCCTCATGCACTTCGAAGGGGTATCCTAGAGTGCGTTTCCACAGGTATTTAGGCCTGTGTACTGGCATATGTGCACTTTGTACAGGTGACCCAGTCTGTCCACTTTGCACAGATGTCCCAGCCTCATGCACTTTGGATATTTGTACCAGTCTGTGCAGTTTTCATGGGAGTCTGAATTTGTCCACTCTGTCACAGTGTCCTAGCCTCATGCACTTTGCACAGGTGTCCCAGCCTTTACACTCTACACAGGTGTTCTATTTTGTGCACTTTGTATGGGTGTCCCAGCCCTCTGCACTTCACACAGATGTGCCTAAGCCTGTACACTTGGCAGAGATGTCCTAGCCCTGTGCATTCTGCATAGTGTCCCAGTCTGTACTCTTTGCCCAAGCATGCCAGCCTCATGCACTTTGAAGGGGTGTCCCAGAGTGTATTTGCACAGGTATCTCGGCGTGCACATTGGCATATGTGTCCCAGCCTCATGCACTTTGTACAGGTGACCCAGTCTGCCCCCTTGGCGTATATGTCCCAGCCTCATGCACTTTGCACGGATGTCCCAGTCTAGCTACTTCACACAGGTGTCCCAGTCCATCCAATTGCACAGAAGTCCCAACCTCACGCACTTGTGCAGTTTTCACAGGTATCCCAATCTGCGCCCTCTGTAAAGGTGCCCCAGCTGCATGCACTTTTCACAGGTGCCCAATCCTCGTGCACTTTACACTGGTTTCTCAGCTTTTACACCCTGCACAGGTGTTCTAGTTTGTGCACATTTAGTGGGAGTCCCAACCCTTTATACTTTGCACAAATTCTTCAGCCTGGTGCACCTGAACAGTTACCTCGGCCTATATGCTTTGCAGAGGTGTCCTAGCCCTGCGCATGCAACAAGGTGTCCCAGCTTGTGCCCTTTGGAGAGGTGTCCCTGTGTTGTGCACTTTGCATGGGAGTCCCAATCTGCTCGCTTTGCACGGATGTCCAAGCTTCATGAACTTCCCAGAGATTTCCCAGCCTGTACACTTTGCCCAGTTTTCCTAGCCGTGTGCACTTAGCATGAATTTACCAGCTGATGCCTTTTGCAATGATGTCCCAGCCTGTAGACTTTTCACAGGTGTTTCAATTTTATACAGTTTGCACAGGTGTCCAAGACCGTGCACTTTGGAAAGGCGTCCTAGCCCGTGCACTTGCCCAGGTATCCCAGGCTCTGTACTTTGCGCAGGTGTCCCAGTCACGTGAACTTTACCCAATTGTCCAACCTGCGCACTCTCCACGGGTGTCCCAGCCTGCGCCCTTTGCACCATTGTCTTAGTCTGTGCACTTCCAGCAAGTGTCCCAGCCTCATACACTTTGCAGATGTGTCCCAGCCTGTACATTTTGCACAGGTGTTTAAGTCTCATGCACTTCGTACAGGTATCCTAAACTGTTCATTTCGCACCGGTGTCACAATGTGAGCACTTTGGAGAAGTGTCCCAGCCTGTGCACTTCACATGGATGTCACAGCCTCATGCGCTTTGGTGAGGTGTTCCTGCCTGTGCACTTTGCACATGTGTCCCAGCCTCAAGAACGTTGCCCAAGTGTCCAGCCTGTGTACTCTCGACAGTTGTCCCAGCCTGTTCACTCTGCATGACTGTCCCAGCCTGTGCACTTTGCACATGTGTCTTAGCTTGTACGTTTTTAGCAAGTGTCCCAGCCTTTACACTCTGCACAGGTATTCTAGTTTGTGAGCTTTGTATGGTGTCCCAGCATCTATATTTTGCACCATGCTTCAGCCTTGTGCACCTGAACGGGTGCCTCAGCCTACACACTCTGCAGAGGTGTTCTAGTCTATGCACTTTGGAGATGTGCCCCTGTGCTCTGCACTTTGGATGGGAGTCCCAATCTGCACATCTTCACAGATGCTTCAGTCTCTTGCACTTTGAACAGGTGTCCCAAGGTGTACACTTTGCAAAGTTGTCCCAGCATCATACCCATTGAAGGGATGTCCCAGCAGTGCATTTGCACAGGTATCCAGTCCTGTGAATTTGGACATGTGTGCCAGCCTCATGAACATTGCCCAAGTGTGCAGCCCGTGTACTCTGGACAGGTGTCCCAGCCTATACACTTTACACGAGTGTCTTAGCCTGTACCTTTCCACAAATGTCCCATTCTGTACACTTTTTATCAGTGTCCCAACCTGTGTATTTCGCATGGGTGTTCCAGCTGCATGAACTATTCACTGGCCTCCATGCACGTTCATTTTGCACAGGAGTCCCAGCCTGATGCACCTTGCATCGATAAGCCAGTCTGTCCACTTTGCACAGATGTCTCAGCCTCATGCGCCTTGCACAGGTGTCCTGGCACGTACACTTTGCACGATTTTGCAAGGTGTCCACTCTGCACTGGCGTCCCAATCTGTCCACTTTGCACAGATGTCCTACCCTAATGAAGTTTTCAGAGGTGTCCCAGCCTGTACACAGGTTTCCTAGCCTTGTGCACTTAGTGTGGATTCCCTAGCTGGTGCCTTTTGCAACGGTGTCCCAGTTTGTGGGCTTTGCACAGGCGTTTCAGTCTCATACATTTTGCACAGATGTCCTATATTGTTTATTTTTTCCCAAGTGTCCTAGCCTGTGCAGTTTCTCAGGTGTCCCAGCCTGTATACTTTCCCAGGTGTCCCAGTCTCTACACTTTCCATGTGTGTCCCAGTCACATGAACTTTACCCAATTGTCCAACCTGTGTACTCTGAAGAGGTGTCCCAGCCTGTGCATTCTTCATGGGTGTCCCAGCCTGTATCCTTTGCACAGGCATCTTAGCCTGTATACTTTCATCAAGTGTCCTGGCCTGTACACTTTACACAGGTGCCATGGTCTCACGCATTTTGCACAGGTCTTCTAGCCTTTGAACACCGCACGGGTGTTATAGATCGTGCACTTTGTATGTGTGTTCCAGCTCTCTGAATTTTGCACAGATGTGACAGCCTTGTACACCTGACCAGGTGCCCCAGCCTGTACACTTTGCAGAGATGTCCTAGCCTTGTGCACTCTGCCTGGGTGTCCAAGTCTGTACCCTTTATCAGGTGTGTCAACCTTGTGTGCTTTGAATGGGTGTCCCAGAGTGTGTTTACACAGTTATCCTGGCCTGTGTATTGGCACATGTGTCCCAGCATTATGACTTTCTACTGGTGACCCACTCTGTCCACTTTGCACAGATGTCCCAACCTCTTGCACTTTGGAGAGTTGCACCAGCCTGTGCAGATATCACGGGTGTCCTAATCTGTGCCCTCTGTAAAGGTGTCCCAACCTCATGCCCTCCTCACAGTGTCGAATCCTCACGCACTTTGCACTGGCTTCTCAGTTCTTACACTCTATACAGGTGTTCTAGTTTGTTCGCTTTGTGTGGGTGTCCCAGCCCTCTGCACTTTGCACATATGCTTAGGCCTTGGCAACTGAACAGGTGACTCAGCCTATAATACACTTTGCAGAGGTGTCCCAGCCCTGTGTACTCAACAAGTGTGTCCCAGCTTGTGCGCTTTGCAGTGCTGTCCTAGTCTGTGCACTTTGGGGAGGTGTCCCTGTGTTGTGCACTTTGCTTGGGAGTCCCAATCTGTGCATTTTCACAGATGTTTCAGTCCCTTGCACTTCGCACAGGTGTCCCAGCAACATGCATTCTGTCCTGTCCTGTCCTGTCCTGTCCTGTGAATTTGCACATGCATGCCAGCCTCATGAACATTGCCCAAGTGTCCAGCCTGTGCACTCTGGACAGGTGTCCCAGCCTGTGCACTTTGCACAGGTGTCTTAGCCTGTACATTTTCAACAAGTGCCCCAGCCCGTACACTTTACACAGGTGTCCCAGTCTCATGCATTTTGCCCAGTTGTCCCAGCCTTTACAATCTGCACAGGTGTTCTAGATCGTGCACTTTGTATGAGCATTCCAGTGCCCTGCATTTTGCACACATGCTTCAGTCTTGTGCATCTGAACAGGTGCCCCAGCCCATACACTTTGTAGAGATGTCCTAGCCCTGTGTGCTCTGCATGGCTGTCCCAGTCTGTACCCTTCGCTCAGGTGTGCCAGCCTCATGCACTTCAAAGGGGTATCCTAGAGTGCGTTTCCACAGGTATTTAGGCCTGTGTACTGGCATATGTGCACTTTGTACAGGTGACCCAGTCTGTCCACTTTGCACAGATGTCCCAGCCTCATGCACTTTGGATATTTGTACCAGTCTGTGCAGTTTTCATGGGAGTCTGAATTTGTCCACTCTGTCACAGTGTCCTAGCCTCATGCACTTTGCACAGGTGTCCCAGCCTTTACACTCTACACAGGTGTTCTATTTTGTGCACTTTGTATGGGTGTCCCAGCCCTCTGCACTTCACACAGATGTGCCTAAGCCTGTACACTTGGCAGAGATGTCCTAGCCCTGTGCATTCTGCATAGTGTCCCAGTCTGTACTCTTTGCCCAAGCATGCCAGCCTCATGCACTTTGAAGGGGTGTCCCAGAGTGTATTTGCACAGGTATCTCGGCGTGCACATTGGCATATGTGTCCCAGCCTCATGCACTTTGTACAGGTGACCCAGTCTGCCCCCTTGGCGTATATGTCCCAGCCTCATGCACTTTGCACGGATGTCCCAGTCTAGCTACTTCACACAGGTGTCCCAGTCCATCCAATTGCACAGAAGTCCCAACCTCACGCACTTGTGCAGTTTTCACAGGTATCCCAATCTGCGCCCTCTGTAAAGGTGCCCCAGCTGCATGCACTTTTCACAGGTGCCCAATCCTCGTGCACTTTACACTGGTTTCTCAGCTTTTACACCCTGCACAGGTGTTCTAGTTTGTGCACATTTAGTGGGAGTCCCAACCCTTTCTACTTTGCACAAATTCTTCAGCCTGGTGCACCTGAACAGTTACCTCGGCCTATATGCTTTGCAGAGGTGTCCTAGCCCTGCGCATGCAACAAGGTGTCCCAGCTTGTGCCCTTTGGAGAGGTGTCCCTGTGTTGTGCACTTTGCATGGGAGTCCCAATCTGCTCGCTTTGCACGGATGTCCAAGCTTCATGAACTTCCCAGAGATTTCCCAGCCTGTACACTTTGCCCAGTTTTCCTAGCCGTGTGCACTTAGCATGAATTTACCAGCTGATGCCTTTTGCAATGATGTCCCAGCCTGTAGACTTTTCACAGGTGTTTCAATTTTATACAGTTTGCACAGGTGTCCAAGACCGTGCACTTTGGAAAGGTGTCCTAGCCCGTGCACTTGCCCAGGTATCCCAGGCTCTGTACTTTGCGCAGGTGTCCCAGTCACGTGAACTTTACCCAATTGTCCAACCTGCGCACTCTCCACGGGTGTCCCAGCCTGCGCCCTTTGCACCATTGTCTTAGTCTGTGCACTTCCAGCAAGTGTCCCAGCCTCATACACTTTGCAGATGTGTCCCAGCCTGTACATTTTGCACAGGTGTTTAAGTCTCATGCACTTCGTACAGGTATCCTAAACTGTTCATTTCGCACCGGTGTCACAATGTGAGCACTTTGGAGAAGTGTCCCAGCCTGTGCACTTCACATGGATGTCACAGCCTCATGCGCTTTGGTGAGGTGTTCCTGCCTGTGCACTTTGCACATGTGTCCCAGCCTCAAGAACGTTGCCCAAGTGTCCAGCCTGTGTACTCTCGACAGTTGTCCCAGCCTGTTCACTCTGCATGACTGTCCCAGCCTGTGCACTTTGCACATGTGTCTTAGCTTGTACGTTTTTAGCAAGTGTCCCAGCCTTTACACTCTGCACAGGTATTCTAGTTTGTGAGCTTTGTATGGTGTCCCAGCATCTATATTTTGCACCATGCTTCAGCCTTGTGCACCTGAACGGGTGCCTCAGCCTACACACTCTGCAGAGGTGTTCTAGTCTATGCACTTTGGAGATGTGCCCCTGTGCTCTGCACTTTGGATGGGAGTCCCAATCTGCACATCTTCACAGATGCTTCAGTCTCTTGCACTTTGAACAGGTGTCCCAAGGTGTACACTTTGCAAAGTTGTCCCAGCATCATACCCATTGAAGGGATGTCCCAGCAGTGCATTTGCACAGGTATCCAGTCCTGTGAATTTGGACATGTGTGCCAGCCTCATGAACATTGCCCAAGTGTGCAGCCCGTGTACTCTGGACAGGTGTCCCAGCCTATACACTTTACACGAGTGTCTTAGCCTGTACCTTTCCACAAATGTCCCATTCTGTACACTTTTTATCAGTGTCCCAACCTGTGTATTTCGCATGGGTGTTCCAGCTGCATGAACTATTCACTGGCCTCCATGCACGTTCATTTTGCACAGGAGTCCCAGCCTGATGCACCTTGCATCGATACGCCAGTCTGTCCACTTTGCACAGATGTCTCAGCCTCATGCGCCTTGCACAGGTGTCCTGGCACGTACACTTTGCACGATTTTGCAAGGTGTCCACTCTGCACTGGCGTCCCAATCTGTCCACTTTGCACAGATGTCCTACCCTAATGAAGTTTTCAGAGGTGTCCCAGCCTGTACACAGGTTTCCTAGCCTTGTGCACTTAGTGTGGATTCCCTAGCTGGTGCCTTTTGCAACGGTGTCCCAGTTTGTGGGCTTTGCACAGGCGTTTCAGTCTCATACATTTTGCACAGATGTCCTATATTGTTTATTTTTTCCCAAGTGTCCTAGCCTGTGCAGTTTCTCAGGTGTCCCAGCCTGTATACTTTCCCAGGTGTCCCAGTCTCTACACTTTCCATGTGTGTCCCAGTCACATGAACTTTACCCAATTGTCCAACCTGTGTACTCTGAAGAGGTGTCCCAGCCTGTGCATTCTTCATGGGTGTCCCAGCCTGTATCCTTTGCACAGGCATCTTAGCCTGTATACTTTCATCAAGTGTCCTGGCCTGTACACTTTACACAGGTGCCATGGTCTCACGCATTTTGCACAGGTCTTCTAGCCTTTGAACACCGCACGGGTGTTATAGATCGTGCACTTTGTATGTGTGTTCCAGCTCTCTGAATTTTGCCCAGATGTGACAGCCTTGTACACCTGACCAGGTGCCCCAGCCTGTACACTTTGCAGAGATGTCCTAGCCTTGTGCACTCTGCCTGGGTGTCCAAGTCTGTACCCTTTATCAGGTGTGTCAACCTTGTGTGCTTTGAATGGGTGTCCCAGAGTGTGTTTACACAGTTATCCTGGCCTGTGTATTGGCACATGTGTCCCAGCATTATGACTTTCTACTGGTGACCCACTCTGTCCACTTTGCACAGATGTCCCAACCTCTTGCACTTTGGAGAGTTGCACCAGCCTGTGCAGATATCACGGGTGTCCTAATCTGTGCCCTCTGTAAAGGTGTCCCAACCTCATGCCCTCCTCACAGTGTCGAATCCTCACGCACTTTGCACTGGCTTCTCAGTTCTTACACTCTATACAGGTGTTCTAGTTTGTTCGCTTTGTGTGGGTGTCCCAGCCCTCTGCACTTTGCACATATGCTTAGGCCTTGGCAACTGAACAGGTGACTCAGCCTATAATACACTTTGCAGAGGTGTCCCAGCCCTGTGTACTCAACAAGTGTGTCCCAGCTTGTGCGCTTTGCAGTGCTGTCCTAGTCTGTGCACTTTGGGGAGGTGTCCCTGTGTTGTGCACTTTGCTTGGGAGTCCCAATCTGTGCATTTTCACAGATGTTTCAGTCCCTTGCACTTCGCACAGGTGTCCCAGCAACATGCATTCTGTCCTGTCCTGTCCTGTCCTGTGAATTTGCACATGCATGCCAGCCTCATGAACATTGCCCAAGTGTCCAGCCTGTGCACTCTGGACAGGTGTCCCAGCCTGTGCACTTTGCACAGGTGTCTTAGCCTGTACATTTTCAACAAGTGCCCCAGCCCGTACACTTTACACAGGTGTCCCAGTCTCATGCATTTTGCCCAGTTGTCCCAGCCTTTACAATCTGCACAGGTGTTCTAGATCGTGCACTTTGTATGAGCATTCCAGTGCCCTGCATTTTGCACACATGCTTCAGTCTTGTGCATCTGAACAGGTGCCCCAGCCCATACACTTTGTAGAGATGTCCTAGCCCTGTGTGCTCTGCATGGCTGTCCCAGTCTGTACCCTTCGCTCAGGTGTGCCAGCCTCATGCACTTCGAAGGGGTATCCTAGAGTGCGTTTCCACAGGTATTTAGGCCTGTGTACTGGCATATGTGCACTTTGTACAGGTGACCCAGTCTGTCCACTTTGCACAGATGTCCCAGCCTCATGCACTTTGGATATTTGTACCAGTCTGTGCAGTTTTCATGGGAGTCTGAATTTGTCCACTCTGTCACAGTGTCCTAGCCTCATGCACTTTGCACAGGTGTCCCAGCCTTTACACTCTACACAGGTGTTCTATTTTGTGCACTTTGTATGGGTGTCCCAGCCCTCTGCACTTCACACAGATGTGCCTAAGCCTGTACACTTGGCAGAGATGTCCTAGCCCTGTGCATTCTGCATAGTGTCCCAGTCTGTACTCTTTGCCCAAGCATGCCAGCCTCATGCACTTTGAAGGGGTGTCCCAGAGTGTATTTGCACAGGTATCTCGGCGTGCACATTGGCATATGTGTCCCAGCCTCATGCACTTTGTACAGGTGACCCAGTCTGCCCCCTTGGCGTATATGTCCCAGCCTCATGCACTTTGCACGGATGTCCCAGTCTAGCTACTTCACACAGGTGTCCCAGTCCATCCAATTGCACAGAAGTCCCAACCTCACGCACTTGTGCAGTTTTCACAGGTATCCCAATCTGCGCCCTCTGTAAAGGTGCCCCAGCTGCATGCACTTTTCACAGGTGCCCAATCCTCGTGCACTTTACACTGGTTTCTCAGCTTTTACACCCTGCACAGGTGTTCTAGTTTGTGCACATTTAATGGGAGTCCCAACCCTTTCTACTTTGCACAAATTCTTCAGCCTGGTGCACCTGAACAGTTACCTCGGCCTATATGCTTTGCAGAGGTGTCCTAGCCCTGCGCATGCAACAAGGTGTCCCAGCTTGTGCCCTTTGGAGAGGTGTCCCTGTGTTGTGCACTTTGCATGGGAGTCCCAATCTGCTCGCTTTGCACGGATGTCCAAGCTTCATGAACTTCCCAGAGATTTCCCAGCCTGTACACTTTGCCCAGTTTTCCTAGCCGTGTGCACTTAGCATGAATTTACCAGCTGATGCCTTTTGCAATGATGTCCCAGCCTGTAGACTTTTCACAGGTGTTTCAATTTTATACAGTTTGCACAGGTGTCCAAGACCGTGCACTTTGGAAAGGTGTCCTAGCCCGTGCACTTGCCCAGGTATCCCAGGCTCTGTACTTTGCGCAGGTGTCCCAGTCACGTGAACTTTACCCAATTGTCCAACCTGCGCACTCTCCACGGGTGTCCCAGCCTGCGCCCTTTGCACCATTGTCTTAGTCTGTGCACTTCCAGCAAGTGTCCCAGCCTCATACACTTTGCAGATGTGTCCCAGCCTGTACATTTTGCACAGGTGTTTAAGTCTCATGCACTTCGTACAGGTATCCTAAACTGTTCATTTCGCACCGGTGTCACAATGTGAGCACTTTGGAGAAGTGTCCCAGCCTGTGCACTTCACATGGATGTCACAGCTTCATGCGCTTTGGTGAGGTGTTCCTGCCTGTGCACTTTGCACATGTGTCCCAGCCTCAAGAACGTTGCCCAAGTGTCCAGCCTGTGTACTCTCGACAGTTGTCCCAGCCTGTTCACTCTGCATGACTGTCCCAGCCTGTGCACTTTGCACATGTGTCTTAGCTTGTACGTTTTTAGCAAGTGTCCCAGCCTTTACACTCTGCACAGGTATTCTAGTTTGTGAGCTTTGTATGGTGTCCCAGCATCTATATTTTGCACCATGCTTCAGCCTTGTGCACCTGAACGGGTGCCTCAGCCTACACACTCTGCAGAGGTGTTCTAGTCTATGCACTTTGGAGATGTGCCCCTGTGCTCTGCACTTTGGATGGGAGTCCCAATCTGCACATCTTCACAGATGCTTCAGTCTCTTGCACTTTGAACAGGTGTCCCAAGGTGTACACTTTGCAAAGTTGTCCCAGCATCATACCCATTGAAGGGATGTCCCAGCAGTGCATTTGCACAGGTATCCAGTCCTGTGAATTTGGACATGTGTGCCAGCCTCATGAACATTGCCCAAGTGTGCAGCCCGTGTACTCTGGACAGGTGTCCCAGCCTATACACTTTACACGAGTGTCTTAGCCTGTACCTTTCCACAAATGTCCCATTCTGTACACTTTTTATCAGTGTCCCAACCTGTGTATTTCGCATGGGTGTTCCAGCTGCATGAACTATTCACTGGCCTCCATGCACGTTCATTTTGCACAGGAGTCCCAGCCTGATGCACCTTGCATCGATAAGCCAGTCTGTCCACTTTGCACAGATGTCTCAGCCTCATGCGCCTTGCACAGGTGTCCTGGCACGTACACTTTGCACGATTTTGCAAGGTGTCCACTCTGCACTGGCGTCCCAATCTGTCCACTTTGCACAGATGTCCTACCCTAATGAAGTTTTCAGAGGTGTCCCAGCCTGTACACAGGTTTCCTAGCCTTGTGCACTTAGTGTGGATTCCCTAGCTGGTGCCTTTTGCAACGGTGTCCCAGTTTGTGGGCTTTGCACAGGCGTTTCAGTCTCATACATTTTGCACAGATGTCCTATATTGTTTATTTTTTCCCAAGTGTCCTAGCCTGTGCAGTTTCTCAGGTGTCCCAGCCTGTATACTTTCCCAGGTGTCCCAGTCTCTACACTTTCCATGTGTGTCCCAGTCACATGAACTTTACCCAATTGTCCAACCTGTGTACTCTGAAGAGGTGTCCCAGCCTGTGCATTCTTCATGGGTGTCCCAGCCTGTATCCTTTGCACAGGCATCTTAGCCTGTATACTTTCATCAAGTGTCCTGGCCTGTACACTTTACACAGGTGCCATGGTCTCACGCATTTTGCACAGGTCTTCTAGCCTTTGAACACCGCACGGGTGTTATAGATCGTGCACTTTGTATGTGTGTTCCAGCTCTCTGAATTTTGCCCAGATGTGACAGCCTTGTACACCTGACCAGGTGCCCCAGCCTGTACACTTTGCAGAGATGTCCTAGCCTTGTGCACTCTGCCTGGGTGTCCAAGTCTGTACCCTTTATCAGGTGTGTCAACCTTGTGTGCTTTGAATGGGTGTCCCAGAGTGTGTTTACACAGTTATCCTGGCCTGTGTATTGGCACATGTGTCCCAGCATTATGACTTTCTACTGGTGACCCACTCTGTCCACTTTGCACAGATGTCCCAACCTCTTGCACTTTGGAGAGTTGCACCAGCCTGTGCAGATATCACGGGTGTCCTAATCTGTGCCCTCTGTAAAGGTGTCCCAACCTCGTGCCCTCCTCACAGTGTCGAATCCTCACGCACTTTACACTGGCTTCTCAGTTCTTACACTCTATACAGGTGTTCTAGTTTGTTCGCTTTGTGTGGGTGTCCCAGCCCTCTGCACTTTGCACATATGCTTAGGCCTTGGCAACTGAACAGGTGACTCAGCCTATAATACACTTTGCAGAGGTGTCCCAGCCCTGTGTACTCAACAAGTGTGTCCCAGCTTGTGCGCTTTGCAGTGCTGTCCTAGTCTGTGCACTTTGGGGAGGTGTCCCTGTGTTGTGCACTTTGCTTGGGAGTCCCAATCTGTGCATTTTCACAGATGTTTCAGTCCCTTGCACTTCGCACAGGTGTCCCAGCAACATGCATTCTGTCCTGTCCTGTCCTGTCCTGTGAATTTGCACATGCATGCCAGCCTCATGAACATTGCCCAAGTGTCCAGCCTGTGCACTCTGGACAGGTGTCCCAGCCTGTGCACTTTGCACAGGTGTCTTAGCCTGCACATTTTCAACAATTTTCCCATTCTGTACACCTTCTGTGGGTGTCCCAATTTGTGTATTTTGCATGGGTGTTCCTCCCTCATGCACTGTGCACTGGTCTCCCTGCCCATTCATTTTGCACAGGTGTCAGAGTCTGTGAACTTGCATCCATGTCTCAGTCTGTGCACTTTGTCCAGGTGTTCAAGCCTCGTGCATTTGGGAAAGGTGACCCAGTCAGTCCATTTGCATGGATGTCCCAGCTTCATGCACTTTCCGGGGGTGTGCCGGCTTGTACACTTTGCAAAGTTTTCCCAGCCTGTCCAGTTTGCACTGGTGTTCTTTTCTGTGCACTTTGCACAGATGTCCCAGCCTCATGCCCTTTGCACAGGTGACACAGTCAGTCAGTTTTCAGAGATGTCCCGCCTCCTGCTCTTCCCAGAGGTGTTCCGGACTGTACACTTTTCACAGATGTCCCAGTCTGTCCGCTTTCCACAGGTGTCTGAGAATGTTCACTTTGCACAGATATCCAACCTCATGAACTTTCAGAGGTGTCCCAGCCTGTACACTGTGCACAGATCTCCTAGCCCTGCACACTTAGCATGGATTTACCCGCCGGTGCCAAGGCAATGATTTTCCAGCGTGTGGACTTTGCACAGGCATTTCAGTCTCATACAATTTGCACAGGTGTCCTATATTGTTTATATTGCCGGGTGTCCAAGCTTGTGCGCTTTGGAAAGTTGCCCCAGCCTGTGCACTTTTCCAGGAGTCCCAGACTGTACACGTTGTATGGGTGTCCCAGTTCCATGGTCGTTGCCCAATTGTCCAGCATGTGGGCTTTGGAGAATTCTCCCAGCCTGTGCACTTTGCACATGTGTCTTAGCTTGTACGTTTTTAGCAAGTGTCCCAGCCTTTACACTCTGCACAGGTATTCTAGTTTGTGAGCTTTGTATGGTGTCCCAGCATCTATATTTTGCACCATGCTTCAGCCTTGTGCACCTGAACGGGTGCCTCAGCCTACACACTCTGCAGAGGTGTTCTAGTCTATGCACTTTGGAGATGTGCCCCTGTGCTCTGCACTTTGGATGGGAGTCCCAATCTGCACATCTTCACAGATGCTTCAGTCTCTTGCACTTTGAACAGGTGTCCCAAGGTGTACACTTTGCAAAGTTGTCCCAGCATCATACCCATTGAAGGGATGTCCCAGCAGTGCATTTGCACAGGTATCCAGTCCTGTGAATTTGGACATGTGTGCCAGCCTCATGAACATTGCCCAAGTGTGCAGCCCGTGTACTCTGGACAGGTGTCCCAGCCTATACACTTTACACGAGTGTCTTAGCCTGTACCTTTCCACAAATGTCCCATTCTGTACACTTTTTATCAGTGTCCCAACCTGTGTATTTCGCATGGGTGTTCCAGCTGCATGAACTATTCACTGGCCTCCATGCACGTTCATTTTGCACAGGAGTCCCAGCCTGATGCACCTTGCATCGATACGCCAGTCTGTCCACTTTGCACAGATGTCTCAGCCTCATGCGCCTTGCACAGGTGTCCTGGCACGTACACTTTGCACGATTTTGCAAGGTGTCCACTCTGCACTGGCGTCCCAATCTGTCCACTTTGCACAGATGTCCTACCCTAATGAAGTTTTCAGAGGTGTCCCAGCCTGTACACAGGTTTCCTAGCCTTGTGCACTTAGTGTGGATTCCCTAGCTGGTGCCTTTTGCAACGGTGTCCCAGTTTGTGGGCTTTGCACAGGCGTTTCAGTCTCATACATTTTGCACAGATGTCCTATATTGTTTATTTTTTCCCAAGTGTCCTAGCCTGTGCAGTTTCTCAGGTGTCCCAGCCTGTATACTTTCCCAGGTGTCCCAGTCTCTACACTTTCCATGTGTGTCCCAGTCACATGAACTTTACCCAATTGTCCAACCTGTGTACTCTGAAGAGGTGTCCCAGCCTGTGCATTCTTCATGGGTGTCCCAGCCTGTATCCTTTGCACAGGCATCTTAGCCTGTATACTTTCATCAAGTGTCCTGGCCTGTACACTTTACACAGGTGCCATGGTCTCACGCATTTTGCACAGGTCTTCTAGCCTTTGAACACCGCACGGGTGTTA
The DNA here is from genome assembly GCF_030014295.1 of Loxodonta africana. Lineage (NCBI taxonomy): Eukaryota > Metazoa > Chordata > Mammalia > Proboscidea > Elephantidae > Loxodonta > Loxodonta africana. The sequence goes on from NC_087369.1 coordinate 26,194,710, forward strand.
TAGATCGTGCACTTTGTATGTGTGTTCCAGCTCTCTGAATTTTGCCCAGATGTGACAGCCTTGTACACCTGACCAGGTGCCCCAGCCTGTACACTTTGCAGAGATGTCCTAGCCTTGTGCACTCTGCCTGGGTGTCCAAGTCTGTACCCTTTATCAGGTGTGTCAACCTTGTGTGCTTTGAATGGGTGTCCCAGAGTGTGTTTACACAGTTATCCTGGCCTGTGTATTGGCACATGTGTCCCAGCATTATGACTTTCTACTGGTGACCCACTCTGTCCACTTTGCACAGATGTCCCAACCTCTTGCACTTTGGAGAGTTGCACCAGCCTGTGCAGATATCACGGGTGTCCTAATCTGTGCCCTCTGTAAAGGTGTCCCAACCTCGTGCCCTCCTCACAGTGTCGAATCCTCACGCACTTTACACTGGCTTCTCAGTTCTTACACTCTATACAGGTGTTCTAGTTTGTTCGCTTTGTGTGGGTGTCCCAGCCCTCTGCACTTTGCACATATGCTTAGGCCTTGGCAACTGAACAGGTGACTCAGCCTATAATACACTTTGCAGAGGTGTCCCAGCCCTGTGTACTCAACAAGTGTGTCCCAGCTTGTGCGCTTTGCAGTGCTGTCCTAGTCTGTGCACTTTGGGGAGGTGTCCCTGTGTTGTGCACTTTGCTTGGGAGTCCCAATCTGTGCATTTTCACAGATGTTTCAGTCCCTTGCACTTCGCACAGGTGTCCCAGCAACATGCATTCTGTCCTGTCCTGTCCTGTCCTGTGAATTTGCACATGCATGCCAGCCTCATGAACATTGCCCAAGTGTCCAGCCTGTGCACTCTGGACAGGTGTCCCAGCCTGTGCACTTTGCACAGGTGTCTTAGCCTGCACATTTTCAACAATTTTCCCATTCCGTACACCTTCTGTGGGTGTCCCAATTTGTGTATTTTGCATGGGTGTTCCTCCCTCATGCACTGTGCACTGGTCTCCCTGCCCATTCATTTTGCACAGGTGTCAGAGTCTGTGAACTTGCATCCATGTCTCAGTCTGTGCACTTTGTCCAGGTGTTCAAGCCTCGTGCATTTGGGAAAGGTGACCCAGTCAGTCCATTTGCATGGATGTCCCAGCTTCATGCACTTTCCGGGGGTGTGCCGGCTTGTACACTTTGCAAAGTTTTCCCAGCCTGTCCAGTTTGCACTGGTGTTCTTTTCTGTGCACTTTGCACAGATGTCCCAGCCTCATGCCCTTTGCACAGGTGACACAGTCAGTCAGTTTTCAGAGATGTCCCGCCTCCTGCTCTTCCCAGAGGTGTTCCGGACTGTACACTTTTCACAGATGTCCCAGTCTGTCCGCTTTCCACAGGTGTCTGAGAATGTTCACTTTGCACAGATATCCAACCTCATGAACTTTCAGAGGTGTCCCAGCCTGTACACTGTGCACAGATCTCCTAGCCCTGCACACTTAGCATGGATTTACCCGCCGGTGCCAAGGCAATGATTTTCCAGCGTGTGGACTTTGCACAGGCATTTCAGTCTCATACAATTTGCACAGGTGTCCTATATTGTTTATATTGCCGGGTGTCCAAGCTTGTGCGCTTTGGAAAGTTGCCCCAGCCTGTGCACTTTTCCAGGAGTCCCAGACTGTACACGTTGTATGGGTGTCCCAGTTCCATGGTCGTTGCCCAATTGTCCAGCATGTGGGCTTTGGAGAATTCTCCCAGCCTGTGCACTTTGCACATGTGTCTTAGCTTGTACGTTTTTAGCAAGTGTCCCAGCCTTTACACTCTGCACAGGTATTCTAGTTTGTGAGCTTTGTATGGTGTCCCAGCATCTATATTTTGCACCATGCTTCAGCCTTGTGCACCTGAACGGGTGCCTCAGCCTACACACTCTGCAGAGGTGTTCTAGTCTATGCACTTTGGAGATGTGCCCCTGTGCTCTGCACTTTGGATGGGAGTCCCAATCTGCACATCTTCACAGATGCTTCAGTCTCTTGCACTTTGAACAGGTGTCCCAAGGTGTACACTTTGCAAAGTTGTCCCAGCATCATACCCATTGAAGGGATGTCCCAGCAGTGCATTTGCACAGGTATCCAGTCCTGTGAATTTGGACATGTGTGCCAGCCTCATGAACATTGCCCAAGTGTGCAGCCCGTGTACTCTGGACAGGTGTCCCAGCCTATACACTTTACACGAGTGTCTTAGCCTGTACCTTTCCACAAATGTCCCATTCTGTACACTTTTTATCAGTGTCCCAACCTGTGTATTTCGCATGGGTGTTCCAGCTGCATGAACTATTCACTGGCCTCCATGCACGTTCATTTTGCACAGGAGTCCCAGCCTGATGCACCTTGCATCGATACGCCAGTCTGTCCACTTTGCACAGATGTCTCAGCCTCATGCGCCTTGCACAAGTGTCCTGGCACGTACACTTTGCACGATTTTGCAAGGTGTCCACTCTGCACTGGCGTCCCAATCTGTCCACTTTGCACAGATGTCCTACCCTAATGAAGTTTTCAGAGGTGTCCCAGCCTGTACACAGGTTTCCTAGCCTTGTGCACTTAGTGTGGATTCCCTAGCTGGTGCCTTTTGCAACGGTGTCCCAGTTTGTGGGCTTTGCACAGGCGTTTCAGTCTCATACATTTTGCACAGATGTCCTATATTGTTTATTTTTTCCCAAGTGTCCTAGCCTGTGCAGTTTCTCAGGTGTCCCAGCCTGTATACTTTCCCAGGTGTCCCAGTCTCTACACTTTCCATGTGTGTCCCAGTCACATGAACTTTACCCAATTGTCCAACCTGTGTACTCTGAAGAGGTGTCCCAGCCTGTGCATTCTTCATGGGTGTCCCAGCCTGTATCCTTTGCACAGGCATCTTAGCCTGTATACTTTCATCAAGTGTCCTGGCCTGTACACTTTACACAGGTGCCATGGTCTCACGCATTTTGCACAGGTCTTCTAGCCTTTGAACACCGCACGGGTGTTATAGATCGTGCACTTTGTATGTGTGTTCCAGCTCTCTGAATTTTGCCCAGATGTGACAGCCTTGTACACCTGACCAGGTGCCCCAGCCTGTACACTTTGCAGAGATGTCCTAGCCTTGTGCACTCTGCCTGGGTGTCCAAGTCTGTACCCTTTATCAGGTGTGTCAACCTTGTGTGCTTTGAATGGGTGTCCCAGAGTGTGTTTACACAGTTATCCTGGCCTGTGTATTGGCACATGTGTCCCAGCATTATGACTTTCTACTGGTGACCCACTCTGTCCACTTTGCACAGATGTCCCAACCTCTTGCACTTTGGAGAGTTGCACCAGCCTGTGCAGATATCACGGGTGTCCTAATCTGTGCCCTCTGTAAAGGTGTCCCAACCTCGTGCCCTCCTCACAGTGTCGAATCCTCACGCACTTTACACTGGCTTCTCAGTTCTTACACTCTATACAGGTGTTCTAGTTTGTTCGCTTTGTGTGGGTGTCCCAGCCCTCTGCACTTTGCACATATGCTTAGGCCTTGGCAACTGAACAGGTGACTCAGCCTATAATACACTTTGCAGAGGTGTCCCAGCCCTGTGTACTCAACAAGTGTGTCCCAGCTTGTGCGCTTTGCAGTGCTGTCCTAGTCTGTGCACTTTGGGGAGGTGTCCCTGTGTTGTGCACTTTGCTTGGGAGTCCCAATCTGTGCATTTTCACAGATGTTTCAGTCCCTTGCACTTCGCACAGGTGTCCCAGCAACATGCATTCTGTCCTGTCCTGTCCTGTCCTGTGAATTTGCACATGCATGCCAGCCTCATGAACATTGCCCAAGTGTCCAGCCTGTGCACTCTGGACAGGTGTCCCAGCCTGTGCACTTTGCACAGGTGTCTTAGCCTGCACATTTTCAACAATTTTCCCATTCTGTACACCTTCTGTGGGTGTCCCAATTTGTGTATTTTGCATGGGTGTTCCTCCCTCATGCACTGTGCACTGGTCTCCCTGCCCATTCATTTTGCACAGGTGTCAGAGTCTGTGAACTTGCATCCATGTCTCAGTCTGTGCACTTTGTCCAGGTGTTCAAGCCTCGTGCATTTGGGAAAGGTGACCCAGTCAGTCCATTTGCATGGATGTCCCAGCTTCATGCACTTTCCGGGGGTGTGCCGGCTTGTACACTTTGCAAAGTTTTCCCAGCCTGTCCAGTTTGCACTGGTGTTCTTTTCTGTGCACTTTGCACAGATGTCCCAGCCTCATGCCCTTTGCACAGGTGACACAGTCAGTCAGTTTTCAGAGATGTCCCGCCTCCTGCTCTTCCCAGAGGTGTTCCGGACTGTACACTTTTCACAGATGTCCCAGTCTGTCCGCTTTCCACAGGTGTCTGAGAATGTTCACTTTGCACAGATATCCAACCTCATGAACTTTCAGAGGTGTCCCAGCCTGTACACTGTGCACAGATCTCCTAGCCCTGCACACTTAGCATGGATTTACCCGCCGGTGCCAAGGCAATGATTTTCCAGCGTGTGGACTTTGCACAGGCATTTCAGTCTCATACAATTTGCACAGGTGTCCTATATTGTTTATATTGCCGGGTGTCCAAGCTTGTGCGCTTTGGAAAGTTGCCCCAGCCTGTGCACTTTTCCAGGAGTCCCAGACTGTACACGTTGTATGGGTGTCCCAGTTCCATGGTCGTTGCCCAATTGTCCAGCATGTGGGCTTTGGAGAATTCTCCCAGCCTGTGCACTTTGCACATGTGTCTTAGCTTGTACGTTTTTAGCAAGTGTCCCAGCCTTTACACTCTGCACAGGTATTCTAGTTTGTGAGCTTTGTATGGTGTCCCAGCATCTATATTTTGCACCATGCTTCAGCCTTGTGCACCTGAACGGGTGCCTCAGCCTACACACTCTGCAGAGGTGTTCTAGTCTATGCACTTTGGAGATGTGCCCCTGTGCTCTGCACTTTGGATGGGAGTCCCAATCTGCACATCTTCACAGATGCTTCAGTCTCTTGCACTTTGAACAGGTGTCCCAAGGTGTACACTTTGCAAAGTTGTCCCAGCATCATACCCATTGAAGGGATGTCCCAGCAGTGCATTTGCACAGGTATCCAGTCCTGTGAATTTGGACATGTGTGCCAGCCTCATGAACATTGCCCAAGTGTGCAGCCCGTGTACTCTGGACAGGTGTCCCAGCCTATACACTTTACACGAGTGTCTTAGCCTGTACCTTTCCACAAATGTCCCATTCTGTACACTTTTTATCAGTGTCCCAACCTGTGTATTTCGCATGGGTGTTCCAGCTGCATGAACTATTCACTGGCCTCCATGCACGTTCATTTTGCACAGGAGTCCCAGCCTGATGCACCTTGCATCGATACGCCAGTCTGTCCACTTTGCACAGATGTCTCAGCCTCATGCGCCTTGCACAAGTGTCCTGGCACGTACACTTTGCACGATTTTGCAAGGTGTCCACTCTGCACTGGCGTCCCAATCTGTCCACTTTGCACAGATGTCCTACCCTAATGAAGTTTTCAGAGGTGTCCCAGCCTGTACACAGGTTTCCTAGCCTTGTGCACTTAGTGTGGATTCCCTAGCTGGTGCCTTTTGCAACGGTGTCCCAGTTTGTGGGCTTTGCACAGGCGTTTCAGTCTCATACATTTTGCACAGATGTCCTATATTGTTTATTTTTTCCCAAGTGTCCTAGCCTGTGCAGTTTCTCAGGTGTCCCAGCCTGTATACTTTCCCAGGTGTCCCAGTCTCTACACTTTCCATGTGTGTCCCAGTCACATGAACATTACCCAATTGTCCAACCTGTGTACTCTGAAGAGGTGTCCCAGCCTGTGCATTCTTCATGGGTGTCCCAGCCTGTATCCTTTGCACAGGCATCTTAGCCTGTATACTTTCATCAAGTGTCCTGGCCTGTACACTTTACACAGGTGCCATGGTCTCACGCATTTTGCACAGGTCTTCTAGCCTTTGAACACCGCACGGGTGTTATAGATCGTGCACTTTGTATGTGTGTTCCAGCTCTCTGAATTTTGCCCAGATGTGACAGCCTTGTACACCTGACCAGGTGCCCCAGCCTGTACACTTTGCAGAGATGTCCTAGCCTTGTGCACTCTGCCTGGGTGTCCAAGTCTGTACCCTTTATCAGGTGTGTCAACCTTGTGTGCTTTGAATGGGTGTCCCAGAGTGTGTTTACACAGTTATCCTGGCCTGTGTATTGGCACATGTGTCCCAGCATTATGACTTTCTACTGGTGACCCACTCTGTCCACTTTGCACAGATGTCCCAACCTCTTGCACTTTGGAGAGTTGCACCAGCCTGTGCAGATATCACGGGTGTCCTAATCTGTGCCCTCTGTAAAGGTGTCCCAACCTCGTGCCCTCCTCACAGTGTCGAATCCTCACGCACTTTACACTGGCTTCTCAGTTCTTACACTCTATACAGGTGTTCTAGTTTGTTCGCTTTGTGTGGGTGTCCCAGCCCTCTGCACTTTGCACATATGCTTAGGCCTTGGCAACTGAACAGGTGACTCAGCCTATAATACACTTTGCAGAGGTGTCCCAGCCCTGTGTACTCAACAAGTGTGTCCCAGCTTGTGCGCTTTGCAGTGCTGTCCTAGTCTGTGCACTTTGGGGAGGTGTCCCTGTGTTGTGCACTTTGCTTGGGAGTCCCAATCTGTGCATTTTCACAGATGTTTCAGTCCCTTGCACTTCGCACAGGTGTCCCAGCAACATGCATTCTGTCCTGTCCTGTCCTGTCCTGTGAATTTGCACATGCATGCCAGCCTCATGAACATTGCCCAAGTGTCCAGCCTGTGCACTCTGGACAGGTGTCCCAGCCTGTGCACTTTGCACAGGTGTCTTAGCCTGTACATTTTCAACAAGTGCCCCAGCCCGTACACTTTACACAGGTGTCCCAGTCTCATGCATTTTGCCCAGTTGTCCCAGCCTTTACAATCTGCACAGGTGTTCTAGATCGTGCACTTTGTATGAGCATTCCAGTGCCCTGCATTTTGCACACATGCTTCAGTCTTGTGCATCTGAACAGGTGCCCCAGCCCATACACTTTGTAGAGATGTCCTAGCCCTGTGTGCTCTGCATTGCTGTCCCAGTCTGTACCCTTTGCTCAGGTGTGCCAGCCTCATGCACTTCGAAGGGGTATCCTAGAGTGCGTTTCCACAGGTATTTAGGCCTGTGTACTGGCATATGTGCACTTTGTACAGGTGACCCAGTCTGTCCACTTTGCACAGATGTCCCAGCCTCATGCACTTTGGATATTTGTACCAGTCTGTGCAGTTTTCATGGGAGTCTGAATTTGTCCACTCTGTCACAGTGTCCTAGCCTCATGCACTTTGCACAGGTGTCCCAGCCTTTACACTCTACACAGGTGTTCTATTTTGTGCACTTTGTATGGGTGTCCCAGCCCTCTGCACTTCACACAGATGTGCCTAAGCCTGTACACTTGGCAGAGATGTCCTAGCCCTGTGCATTCTGCATAGTGTCCCAGTCTGTACTCTTTGCCCAAGCATGCCAGCCTCATGCACTTTGAAGGGGTGTCCCAGAGTGTATTTGCACAGGTATCTCGGCGTGCACATTGGCATATGTGTCCCAGCCTCATGCACTTTGTACAGGTGACCCAGTCTGCCCCCTTGGCGTATATGTCCCAGCCTCATGCACTTTGCACGGATGTCCCAGTCTAGCTACTTCACACAGGTGTCCCAGTCCATCCAATTGCACAGAAGTCCCAACCTCACGCACTTGTGCAGTTTTCACAGGTATCCCAATCTGCGCCCTCTGTAAAGGTGCCCCAGCTGCATGCACTTTTCACAGGTGCCCAATCCTCGTGCACTTTACACTGGTTTCTCAGCTTTTACACCCTGCACAGGTGTTCTAGTTTGTGCACATTTAGTGGGAGTCCCAACCCTTTCTACTTTGCACAAATTCTTCAGCCTGGTGCACCTGAACAGTTACCTCGGCCTATATGCTTTGCAGAGGTGTCCTAGCCCTGCGCATGCAACAAGGTGTCCCAGCTTGTGCCCTTTGGAGAGGTGTCCCTGTGTTGTGCACTTTGCATGGGAGTCCCAATCTGCTCGCTTTGCACGGATGTCCAAGCTTCATGAACTTCCCAGAGATTTCCCAGCCTGTACACTTTGCCCAGTTTTCCTAGCCGTGTGCACTTAGCATGAATTTACCAGCTGATGCCTTTTGCAATGATGTCCCAGCCTGTAGACTTTTCACAGGTGTTTCAATTTTATACAGTTTGCACAGGTGTCCAAGACCGTGCACTTTGGAAAGGTGTCCTAGCCCGTGCACTTGCCCAGGTATCCCAGGCTCTGTACTTTGCGCAGGTGTCCCAGTCACGTGAACTTTACCCAATTGTCCAACCTGCGCACTCTCCACGGGTGTCCCAGCCTGCGCCCTTTGCACCATTGTCTTAGTCTGTGCACTTCCAGCAAGTGTCCCAGCCTCATACACTTTGCAGATGTGTCCCAGCCTGTACATTTTGCACAGGTGTTTAAGTCTCATGCACTTCGTACAGGTATCCTAAACTGTTCATTTCGCACCGGTGTCACAATGTGAGCACTTTGGAGAAGTGTCCCAGCCTGTGCACTTCACATGGATGTCACAGCCTCATGCGCTTTGGTGAGGTGTTCCTGCCTGTGCACTTTGCACATGTGTCCCAGCCTCAAGAACGTTGCCCAAGTGTCCAGCCTGTGTACTCTCGACAGTTGTCCCAGCCTGTTCACTCTGCATGACTGTCCCAGCCTGTGCACTTTGCACATGTGTCTTAGCTTGTACGTTTTTAGCAAGTGTCCCAGCCTTTACACTCTGCACAGGTATTCTAGTTTGTGAGCTTTGTATGGTGTCCCAGCATCTATATTTTGCACCATGCTTCAGCCTTGTGCACCTGAACGGGTGCCTCAGCCTACACACTCTGCAGAGGTGTTCTAGTCTATGCACTTTGGAGATGTGCCCCTGTGCTCTGCACTTTGGATGGGAGTCCCAATCTGCACATCTTCACAGATGCTTCAGTCTCTTGCACTTTGAACAGGTGTCCCAAGGTGTACACTTTGCAAAGTTGTCCCAGCATCATACCCATTGAAGGGATGTCCCAGCAGTGCATTTGCACAGGTATCCAGTCCTGTGAATTTGGACATGTGTGCCAGCCTCATGAACATTGCCCAAGTGTGCAGCCCGTGTACTCTGGACAGGTGTCCCAGCCTATACACTTTACACGAGTGTCTTAGCCTGTACCTTTCCACAAATGTCCCATTCTGTACACTTTTTATCAGTGTCCCAACCTGTGTATTTCGCATGGGTGTTCCAGCTGCATGAACTATTCACTGGCCTCCATGCACGTTCATTTTGCACAGGAGTCCCAGCCTGATGCACCTTGCATCGATACGCCAGTCTGTCCACTTTGCACAGATGTCTCAGCCTCATGCGCCTTGCACAGGTGTCCTGGCACGTACACTTTGCACGATTTTGCAAGGTGTCCACTCTGCACTGGCGTCCCAATCTGTCCACTTTGCACAGATGTCCTACCCTAATGAAGTTTTCAGAGGTGTCCCAGCCTGTACACAGGTTTCCTAGCCTTGTGCACTTAGTGTGGATTCCCTAGCTGGTGCCTTTTGCAACGGTGTCCCAGTTTGTGGGCTTTGCACAGGCGTTTCAGTCTCATACATTTTGCACAGATGTCCTATATTGTTTATTTTTTCCCAAGTGTCCTAGCCTGTGCAGTTTCTCAGGTGTCCCAGCCTGTATACTTTCCCAGGTGTCCCAGTCTCTACACTTTCCATGTGTGTCCCAGTCACATGAACTTTACCCAATTGTCCAACCTGTGTACTCTGAAGAGGTGTCCCAGCCTGTGCATTCTTCATGGGTGTCCCAGCCTGTATCCTTTGCACAGGCATCTTAGCCTGTATACTTTCATCAAGTGTCCTGGCCTGTACACTTTACACAGGTGCCATGGTCTCACGCATTTTGCACAGGTCTTCTAGCCTTTGAACACCGCACGGGTGTTATAGATCGTGCACTTTGTATGTGTGTTCCAGCTCTCTGAATTTTGCACAGATGTGACAGCCTTGTACACCTGACCAGGTGCCCCAGCCTGTACACTTTGCAGAGATGTCCTAGCCTTGTGCACTCTGCCTGGGTGTCCAAGTCTGTACCCTTTATCAGGTGTGTCAACCTTGTGTGCTTTGAATGGGTGTCCCAGAGTGTGTTTACACAGTTATCCTGGCCTGTGTATTGGCACACGTGTCCCAGCATTATGACTTTCTACTGGTGACCCACTCTGTCCACTTTGCACAGATGTCCCAACCTCTTGCACTTTGGAGAGTTGCACCAGCCTGTGCAGATATCACGGGTGTCCTAATCTGTGCCCTCTGTAAAGGTGTCCCAACCTCATGCCCTCCTCACAGTGTCGAATCCTCACGCACTTTGCACTGGCTTCTCAGTTCTTACACTCTATACAGGTGTTCTAGTTTGTTCGCTTTGTGTGGGTGTCCCAGCCCTCTGCACTTTGCACATATGCTTAGGCCTTGGCAACTGAACAGGTGACTCAGCCTATAATACACTTTGCAGAGGTGTCCCAGCCCTGTGTACTCAACAAGTGTGTCCCAGCTTGTGCGCTTTGCAGTGCTGTCCTAGTCTGTGCACTTTGGGGAGGTGTCCCTGTGTTGTGCACTTTGCTTGGGAGTCCCAATCTGTGCATTTTCACAGATGTTTCAGTCCCTTGCACTTCGCACAGGTGTCCCAGCAACATGCATTCTGTCCTGTCCTGTCCTGTCCTGTGAATTTGCACATGCATGCCAGCCTCATGAACATTGCCCAAGTGTCCAGCCTGTGCACTCTGGACAGGTGTCCCAGCCTGTGCACTTTGCACAGGTGTCTTAGCCTGCACATTTTCAACAATTTTCCCATTCTGTACACCTTCTGTGGGTGTCCCAATTTGTGTATTTTGCATGGGTGTTCCTCCCTCATGCACTGTGCACTGGTCTCCCTGCCCATTCATTTTGCACAGGTGTCAGAGTCTGTGAACTTGCATCCATGTCTCAGTCTGTGCACTTTGTCCAGGTGTTCAAGCCTCGTGCATTTGGGAAAGGTGACCCAGTCAGTCCATTTGCATGGATGTCCCAGCTTCATGCACTTTCCGGGGGTGTGCCGGCTTGTACACTTTGCAAAGTTTTCCCAGCCTGTCCAGTTTGCACTGGTGTTCTTTTCTGTGCACTTTGCACAGATGTCCCAGCCTCATGCCCTTTGCACAGGTGACACAGTCAGTCAGTTTTCAGAGATGTCCCGCCTCCTGCTCTTCCCAGAGGTGTTCCGGACTGTACACTTTTCACAGATGTCCCAGTCTGTCCGCTTTCCACAGGTGTCTGAGAATGTTCACTTTGCACAGATATCCAACCTCATGAACTTTCAGAGGTGTCCCAGCCTGTACACTGTGCACAGATCTCCTAGCCCTGCACACTTAGCATGGATTTACCCGCCGGTGCCAAGGCAATGATTTTCCAGCGTGTGGACTTTGCACAGGCATTTCAGTCTCATACAATTTGCACAGGTGTCCTATATTGTTTATATTGCCGGGTGTCCAAGCTTGTGCGCTTTGGAAAGTTGTCCCAGCCTGTGCACTTTTCCAGGAGTCCCAGACTGTACACGTTGTATGGGTGTCCCAGTTCCATGGTCGTTGCCCAATTGTCCAGCATGTGGGCTTTGGAGAATTCTCCCAGCCTGTGCACTTTGCACATGTGTCTTAGCTTGTACGTTTTTAGCAAGTGTCCCAGCCTTTACACTCTGCACAGGTATTCTAGTTTGTGAGCTTTGTATGGTGTCCCAGCATCTATATTTTGCACCATGCTTCAGCCTTGTGCACCTGAACGGGTGCCTCAGCCTACACACTCTGCAGAGGTGTTCTAGTCTATGCACTTTGGAGATGTGCCCCTGTGCTCTGCACTTTGGATGGGAGTCCCAATCTGCACATCTTCACAGATGCTTCAGTCTCTTGCACTTTGAACAGGTGTCCCAAGGTGTACACTTTGCAAAGTTGTCCCAGCATCATACCCATTGAAGGGATGTCCCAGCAGTGCATTTGCACAGGTATCCAGTCCTGTGAATTTGGACATGTGTGCCAGCCTCATGAACATTGCCCAAGTGTGCAGCCCGTGTACTCTGGACAGGTGTCCCAGCCTATACACTTTACACGAGTGTCTTAGCCTGTACCTTTCCACAAATGTCCCATTCTGTACACTTTTTATCAATGTCCCAACCTGTGTATTTCGCATGGGTGTTCCAGCTGCATGAACTATTCACTGGCCTCCATGCACGTTCATTTTGCACAGGAGTCCCAGCCTGATGCACCTTGCATCGATAAGCCAGTCTGTCCACTTTGCACAGATGTCTCAGCCTCATGCGCCTTGCACAGGTGTCCTGGCACGTACACTTTGCACGATTTTGCAAGGTGTCCACTCTGCACTGGCGTCCCAATCTGTCCACTTTGCACAGATGTCCTACCCTAATGAAGTTTTCAGAGGTGTCCCAGCCTGTACACAGGTTTCCTAGCCTTGTGCACTTAGTGTGGATTCCCTAGCTGGTGCCTTTTGCAACGGTGTCCCAGTTTGTGGGCTTTGCACAGGCGTTTCAGTCTCATACATTTTGCACAGATGTCCTATATTGTTTATTTTTTCCCAAGTGTCCTAGCCTGTGCAGTTTCTCAGGTGTCCCAGCCTGTATACTTTCCCAGGTGTCCCAGTCTCTACACTTTCCATGTGTGTCCCAGTCACATGAACATTACCCAATTGTCCAACCTGTGTACTCTGAAGAGGTGTCCCAGCCTGTGCATTCTTCATGGGTGTCCCAGCCTGTATCCTTTGCACAGGCATCTTAGCCTGTATACTTTCATCAAGTGTCCTGGCCTGTACACTTTACACAGGTGCCATGGTCTCACGCATTTTGCACAGGTCTTCTAGCCTTTGAACACCGCACGGGTGTTATAGATCGTGCACTTTGTATGTGTGTTCCAGCTCTCTGAATTTTGCACAGATGTGACAGCCTTGTACACCTGACCAGGTGCCCCAGCCTGTACACTTTGCAGAGATGTCCTAGCCTTGTGCACTCTGCCTGGGTGTCCAAGTCTGTACCCTTTATCAGGTGTGTCAACCTTGTGTGCTTTGAATGGGTGTCCCAGAGTGTGTTTACACAGTTATCCTGGCCTGTGTATTGGCACATGTGTCCCAGCATTATGACTTTCTACTGGTGACCCACTCTGTCCACTTTGCACAGATGTCCCAACCTCTTGCACTTTGGAGAGTTGCACCAGCCTGTGCAGATATCACGGGTGTCCTAATCTGTGCCCTCTGTAAAGGTGTCCCAACCTCATGCCCTCCTCACAGTGTCGAATCCTCACGCACTTTGCACTGGCTTCTCAGTTCTTACACTCTATACAGGTGTTCTAGTTTGTTCGCTTTGTGTGGGTGTCCCAGCCCTCTGCACTTTGCACATATGCTTAGGCCTTGGCAACTGAACAGGTGACTCAGCCTATAATACACTTTGCAGAGGTGTCCCAGCCCTGTGTACTCAACAAGTGTGTCCCAGCTTGTGCGCTTTGCAGTGCTGTCCTAGTCTGTGCACTTTGGGGAGGTGTCCCTGTGTTGTGCACTTTGCTTGGGAGTCCCAATCTGTGCATTTTCACAGATGTTTCAGTCCCTTGCACTTCGCACAGGTGTCCCAGCAACATGCATTCTGTCCTGTCCTGTCCTGTCCTGTGAATTTGCACATGCATGCCAGCCTCATGAACATTGCCCAAGTGTCCAGCCTGTGCACTCTGGACAGGTGTCCCAGCCTGTGCACTTTGCACAGGTGTCTTAGCCTGCACATTTTCAACAATTTTCCCATTCTGTACACCTTCTGTGGGTGTCCCAATTTGTGTATTTTGCATGGGTGTTCCTCCCTCATGCACTGTGCACTGGTCTCCCTGCCCATTCATTTTGCACAGGTGTCAGAGTCTGTGAACTTGCATCCATGTCTCAGTCTGTGCACTTTGTCCAGGTGTTCAAGCCTCGTGCATTTGGGAAAGGTGACCCAGTCAGTCCATTTGCATGGATGTCCCAGCTTCATGCACTTTCCGGGGGTGTGCCGGCTTGTACACTTTGCAAAGTTTTCCCAGCCTGTCCAGTTTGCACTGGTGTTCTTTTCTGTGCACTTTGCACAGATGTCCCAGCCTCATGCCCTTTGCACAGGTGACACAGTCAGTCAGTTTTCAGAGATGTCCCGCCTCCTGCTCTTCCCAGAGGTGTTCCGAACTGTACACTTTTCACAGATGTCCCAGTCTGTCCGCTTTCCACAGGTGTCTGAGAATGTTCACTTTGCACAGATATCCAACCTCATGAACTTTCAGAGGTGTCCCAGCCTGTACACTGCGCACAGATCTCCTAGCCCTGCACACTTAGCATGGATTTACCCGCCGGTGCCAAGGCAATGATTTTCCAGCGTGTGGACTTTGCACAGGCGTTTCAGTCTCGTACAATTTGCACATGTGTCCTATATTGTTTATATTGCCGGGTGTCCAAGCTTGTGCGCTTTGGAAAGTTGCCCCAGCCTGTGCACTTTTCCAGGAGTCCCAGACTGTACACGTTGTATGGGTGTCCCAGTTCCATGGTCGTTGCCCAATTGTCCAGCATGTGGACTTTGGAGAATTGTCCCAGCCTGTGCACTTTGCACAGGTGTCTTAGCCTGTACATTTTCAACAAGTGCCCCAGCCCGTACACTTTACACAGGTGTCCCAGTCTCATGCATTTTGCCCAGTTGTCCCAGCCTTTACAATCTGCACAGGTGTTCTAGATCGTGCACTTTGTATGAGCATTCCAGTGCCCTGCATTTTGCACACATGCTTCAGTCTTGTGCATCTGAACAGGTGCCCCAGCCCATACACTTTGTAGAGATGTCCTAGCCCTGTGTGCTCTGCATGGCTGTCCCAGTCTGTACCCTTCGCTCAGGTGTGCCAGCCTCATGCACTTCGAAGGGGTATCCTAGAGTGCGTTTCCACAGGTATTTAGGCCTGTGTACTGCCATATGTGCACTTTGTACAGGTGACCCAGTCTGTCCACTTTGCACAGATGTCCCAGCCTCATGCACTTTGGATATTTGTACCAGTCTGTGCAGTTTTCATGGGAGTCTGAATTTGTCCACTCTGTCACAGTGTCCTAGCCTCATGCACTTTGCACAGGTGTCCCAGCCTTTACACTCTACACAGGTGTTCTATTTTGTGCACTTTGTATGGGTGTCCCAGCCCTCTGCACTTCACACAGATGTGCCTAAGCCTGTACACTTGGCAGAGATGTCCTAGCCCTGTGCATTCTGCATAGTGTCCCAGTCTGTACTCTTTGCCCAAGCATGCCAGCCTCATGCACTTTGAAGGGGTGTCCCAGAGTGTATTTGCACAGGTATCTCGGCGTGCACATTGGCATATGTGTCCCAGCCTCATGCACTTTGTACAGGTGACCCAGTCTGCCCCCTTGGCGTATATGTCCCAGCCTCATGCACTTTGCACGGATGTCCCAGTCTAGCTACTTCACACAGGTGTCCCAGTCCATCCAATTGCACAGAAGTCCCAACCTCACGCACTTGTGCAGTTTTCACAGGTATCCCAATCTGCGCCCTCTGTAAAGGTGCCCCAGCTGCATGCACTTTTCACAGGTGCCCAATCCTCGTGCACTTTACACTGGTTTCTCAGCTTTTACACCCTGCACAGGTGTTCTAGTTTGTGCACATTTAGTGGGAGTCCCAACCCTTTATACTTTGCACAAATTCTTCAGCCTGGTGCACCTGAACAGTTACCTCGGCCTATATGCTTTGCAGAGGTGTCCTAGCCCTGCGCATGCAACAAGGTGTCCCAGCTTGTGCCCTTTGGAGAGGTGTCCCTGTGTTGTGCACTTTGCATGGGAGTCCCAATCTGCTCGCTTTGCACGGATGTCCAAGCTTCATGAACTTCCCAGAGATTTCCCAGCCTGTACACTTTGCCCAGTTTTCCTAGCCGTGTGCACTTAGCATGAATTTACCAGCTGATGCCTTTTGCAATGATGTCCCAGCCTGTAGACTTTTCACAGGTGTTTCAATTTTATACAGTTTGCACAGGTGTCCAAGACCGTGCACTTTGGAAAGGTGTCCTAGCCCGTGCACTTGCCCAGGTATCCCAGGCTCTGTACTTTGCGCAGGTGTCCCAGTCACGTGAACTTTACCCAATTGTCCAACCTGCGCACTCTCCACGGGTGTCCCAGCCTGCGCCCTTTGCACCATTGTCTTAGTCTGTGCACTTCCAGCAAGTGTCCCAGCCTCACACACTTTGCAGATGTGTCCCAGCCTGTACATTTTGCACAGGTGTTTAAGTCTCATGCACTTTGTACAGGTATCCTAAACTGTTCATTTCGCACCGGTGTCACAATGTGAGCACTTTGGAGAAGTGTCCCAGCCTGTGCACTTCACATGGATGTCACAGCCTCATGCGCTTTGGTGAGGTGTTCCTGCTTGTGCACTTTGCACATGTGTCCCAGCCTCAAGAACGTTGCCCAAGTGTCCAGCCTGTGTACTCTCGACAGTTGTCCCAGCCTGTTCACTCTGCATGACTGTCCCAGCCTGTGCACTTTGCACATGTGTCTTAGCTTGTACGTTTTTAGCAAGTGTCCCAGCCTTTACACTCTGCACAGGTATTCTAGTTTGTGAGCTTTGTATGGTGTCCCAGCATCTATATTTTGCACCATGCTTCAGCCTTGTGCACCTGAACGGGTGCCTCAGCCTACACACTCTGCAGAGGTGTTCTAGTCTATGCACTTTGGAGATGTGCCCCTGTGCTCTGCACTTTGGATGGGAGTCCCAATCTGCACATCTTCACAGATGCTTCAGTCTCTTGCACTTTGAACAGGTGTCCCAAGGTGTACACTTTGCAAAGTTGTCCCAGCATCATACCCATTGAAGGGATGTCCCAGCAGTGCATTTGCACAGGTATCCAGTCCTGTGAATTTGGACATGTGTGCCAGCCTCATGAACATTGCCCAAGTGTGCAGCCCGTGTACTCTGGACAGGTGTCCCAGCCTATACACTTTACACGAGTGTCTTAGCCTGTACCTTTCCACAAATGTCCCATTCTGTACACTTTTTATCAGTGTCCCAACCTGTGTATTTCGCATGGGTGTTCCAGCTGCATGAACTATTCACTGGCCTCCATGCACGTTCATTTTGCACAGGAGTCCCAGCCTGATGCACCTTGCATCGATACGCCAGTCTGTCCACTTTGCACAGATGTCTCAGCCTCATGCGCCTTGCACAGGTGTCCTGGCACGTACACTTTGCACGATTTTGCAAGGTGTCCACTCTGCACTGGCGTCCCAATCTGTCCACTTTGCACAGATGTCCTACCCTAATGAAGTTTTCAGAGGTGTCCCAGCCTGTACACAGGTTTCCTAGCCTTGTGCACTTAGTGTGGATTCCCTAGCTGGTGCCTTTTGCAACGGTGTCCCAGTTTGTGGGCTTTGCACAGGCGTTTCAGTCTCATACATTTTGCACAGATGTCCTATATTGTTTATTTTTTCCCAAGTGTCCTAGCCTGTGCAGTTTCTCAGGTGTCCCAGCCTGTATACTTTCCCAGGTGTCCCAGTCTCTACACTTTCCATGTGTGTCCCAGTCACATGAACATTACCCAATTGTCCAACCTGTGTACTCTGAAGAGGTGTCCCAGCCTGTGCATTCTTCATGGGTGTCCCAGCCTGTATCCTTTGCACAGGCATCTTAGCCTGTATACTTTCATCAAGTGTCCTGGCCTGTACACTTTACACAGGTGCCATGGTCTCACGCATTTTGCACAGGTCTTCTAGCCTTTGAACACCGCACGGGTGTTATAGATCGTGCACTTTGTATGTGTGTTCCAGCTCTCTGAATTTTGCACAGATGTGACAGCCTTGTACACCTGACCAGGTGCCCCAGCCTGTACACTTTGCAGAGATGTCCTAGCCTTGTGCACTCTGCCTGGGTGTCCAAGTCTGTACCCTTTATCAGGTGTGTCAACCTTGTGTGCTTTGAATGGGTGTCCCAGAGTGTGTTTACACAGTTATCCTGGCCTGTGTATTGGCACATGTGTCCCAGCATTATGACTTTCTACTGGTGACCCACTCTGTCCACTTTGCACAGATGTCCCAACCTCTTGCACTTTGGAGAGTTGCACCAGCCTGTGCAGATATCACGGGTGTCCTAATCTGTGCCCTCTGTAAAGGTGTCCCAACCTCATGCCCTCCTCACAGTGTCGAATCCTCACGCACTTTGCACTGGCTTCTCAGTTCTTACACTCTATACAGGTGTTCTAGTTTGTTCGCTTTGTGTGGGTGTCCCAGCCCTCTGCACTTTGCACATATGCTTAGGCCTTGGCAACTGAACAGGTGACTCAGCCTATAATACACTTTGCAGAGGTGTCCCAGCCCTGTGTACTCAACAAGTGTGTCCCAGCTTGTGCGCTTTGCAGTGCTGTCCTAGTCTGTGCACTTCGGGGAGGTGTCCCTGTGTTGTGCACTTTGCTTGGGAGTCCCAATCTGTGCATTTTCACAGATGTTTCAGTCCCTTGCACTTCGCACAGGTGTCCCAGCAACATGCATTCTGTCCTGTCCTGTCCTGTCCTGTGAATTTGCACATGCATGCCAGCCTCATGAACATTGCCCAAGTGTCCAGCCTGTGCACTCTGGACAGGTGTCCCAGCCTGTGCACTTTGCACAGGTGTCTTAGCCTGCACATTTTCAACAATTTTCCCATTCCGTACACCTTCTGTGGGTGTCCCAATTTGTGTATTTTGCATGGGTGTTCCTCCCTCATGCACTGTGCACTGGTCTCCCTGCCCATTCATTTTGCACAGGTGTCAGAGTCTGTGAACTTGCATCCATGTCTCAGTCTGTGCACTTTGTCCAGGTGTTCAAGCCTCGTGCATTTGGGAAAGGTGACCCAGTCAGTCCATTTGCATGGATGTCCCAGCTTCATGCACTTTCTGGGGGTGTGCCGGCTTGTACAC
This sequence comes from Loxodonta africana, assembly GCF_030014295.1. NCBI lineage: Eukaryota > Metazoa > Chordata > Mammalia > Proboscidea > Elephantidae > Loxodonta > Loxodonta africana. Next base: position 26,213,703 of record NC_087369.1, read on the forward strand.
TTTGCAAAGTTTTCCCAGCCTGTCCAGTTTGCACTGGTGTTCTTTTCTGTGCACTTTGCACAGATGGCCCAGCCTCATGCCCTTTGCACAGGTGACACAGTCAGTCAGTTTTCAGAGATGTCCCGCCTCCTGCTCTTCCCAGAGGTGTTCCGAACTGTACACTTTTCAGAGATGTCCCGCCTCCTGCTCTTCCCAGAGGTGTTCCGAACTGTACACTTTTCACAGATGTCCCAGTCTGTCCGCTTTCCACAGGTGTCTGAGAATGTTCACTTTGCACAGATATCCAACCTCATGAACTTTCAGAGGTGTCCCAGCCTGTACACTGTGCACAGATCTCCTAGCCCTGCACACTTAGCATGGATTTACCCGCCGGTGCCAAGGCAATGATTTTCCAGCGTGTGGACTTTGCACAGGCGTTTCAGTCTCGTAGAATTTGCACATGTGTCCTATATTGTTTATATTGCCGGGTGTCCAAGCTTGTGCGCTTTGGAAAGTTGCCCCAGCCTGTGCACTTTTCCAGGAGTCCCAGACTGTACACGTTGTATGGGTGTCCCAGTTCCATGGTCGTTGCCCAATTGTCCAGCATGTGGACTTTGGAGAATTGTCCCAGCCTGTGCACTTTGCACAGGTGTCTTAGCCTGTACATTTTCAACAAGTGCCCCAGCCCGTACACTTTACACAGGTGTCCCAGTCTCATGCATTTTGCCCAGTTGTCCCAGCCTTTACAATCTGCACAGGTGTTCTAGATCGTGCACTTTGTATGAGCATTCCAGTGCCCTGCATTTTGCACACATGCTTCAGTCTTGTGCATCTGAACAGGTGCCCCAGCCCATACACTTTGTAGAGATGTCCTAGCCCTGTGTGCTCTGCATGGCTGTCCCAGTCTGTACCCTTCGCTCAGGTGTGCCAGCCTCATGCACTTCGAAGGGGTATCCTAGAGTGCGTTTCCACAGGTATTTAGGCCTGTGTACTGCCATATGTGCACTTTGTACAGGTGACCCAGTCTGTCCACTTTGCACAGATGTCCCAGCCTCATGCACTTTGGATATTTGTACCAGTCTGTGCAGTTTTCATGGGAGTCTGAATTTGTCCACTCTGTCACAGTGTCCTAGCCTCATGCACTTTGCACAGGTGTCCCAGCCTTTACACTCTACACAGGTGTTCTATTTTGTGCACTTTGTATGGGTGTCCCAGCCCTCTGCACTTCACACAGATGTGCCTAAGCCTGTACACTTGGCAGAGATGTCCTAGCCCTGTGCATTCTGCATAGTGTCCCAGTCTGTACTCTTTGCCCAAGCATGCCAGCCTCATGCACTTTGAAGGGGTGTCCCAGAGTGTATTTGCACAGGTATCTCGGCGTGCACATTGGCATACGTGTCCCAGCCTCATGCACTTTGTACAGGTGACCCAGTCTGCCCCCTTGGCGTATATGTCCCAGCCTCATGCACTTTGCACGGATGTCCCAGTCTAGCTACTTCACACAGGTGTCCCAGTCCATCCAATTGCACAGAAGTCCCAACCTCATGCACTTGTGCAGTTTTCACAGGTATCCCAATCTGCGCCCTCTGTAAAGGTGCCCCAGCTGCATGCACTTTTCACAGGTGCCCAATCCTCGTGCACTTTACACTGGTTTCTCAGCTTTTACACCCTGCACAGGTGTTCTAGTTTGTGCACATTTAATGGGAGTCCCAACCCTTTCTACTTTGCACAAATTCTTCAGCCTGGTGCACCTGAACAGTTACCTCGGCCTATATGCTTTGCAGAGGTGTCCTAGCCCTGCGCATGCAACAAGGTGTCCCAGCTTGTGCCCTTTGGAGAGGTGTCCCTGTGTTGTGCACTTTGCATGGGAGTCCCAATCTGCTCGCTTTGCACGGATGTCCAAGCTTCATGAACTTCCCAGAGATTTCCCAGCCTGTACACTTTGCCCAGTTTTCCTAGCCGTGTGCACTTAGCATGAATTTACCAGCTGATGCCTTTTGCAATGATGTCCCAGCCTGTAGACTTTTCACAGGTGTTTCAATTTTATACAGTTTGCACAGGTGTCCAAGACCGTGCACTTTGGAAAGGTGTCCTAGCCCGTGCACTTGCCCAGGTATCCCAGGCTCTGTACTTTGCGCAGGTGTCCCAGTCACGTGAACTTTACCCAATTGTCCAATCTGCGCACTCTCCACGGGTGTCCCAGCCTGCGCCCTTTGCACCATTGTCTTAGTCTGTGCACTTCCAGCAAGTGTCCCAGCCTCACACACTTTGCAGATGTGTCCCAGCCTGTACATTTTGCACAGGTGTTTAAGTCTCATGCACTTTGTACAGGTATCCTAAACTGTTCATTTCGCACCGGTGTCACAATGTGAGCACTTTGGAGAAGTGTCCCAGCCTGTGCACTTCACATGGATGTCACAGCCTCATGCGCTTTGGTGAGGTGTTCCTGCTTGTGCACTTTGCACATGTGTCCCAGCCTCAAGAACGTTGCCCAAGTGTCCAGCCTGTGTACTCTCGACAGTTGTCCCAGCCTGTTCACTCTGCATGACTGTCCCAGCCTGTGCACTTTGCACATGTGTCTTAGCTTGTACGTTTTTAGCAAGTGTCCCAGCCTTTACACTCTGCACAGGTATTCTAGTTTGTGAGCTTTGTATGGTGTCCCAGCATCTATATTTTGCACCATGCTTCAGCCTTGTGCACCTGAACGGGTGCCTCAGCCTACACACTCTGCAGAGGTGTTCTAGTCTATGCACTTTGGAGATGTGCCCCTGTGCTCTGCACTTTGGATGGGAGTCCCAATCTGCACATCTTCACAGATGCTTCAGTCTCTTGCACTTTGAACAGGTGTCCCAAGGTGTACACTTTGCAAAGTTGTCCCAGCATCATACCCATTGAAGGGATGTCCCAGCAGTGCATTTGCACAGGTATCCAGTCCTGTGAATTTGGACATGTGTGCCAGCCTCATGAACATTGCCCAAGTGTGCAGCCCGTGTACTCTGGACAGGTGTCCCAGCCTATACACTTTACATGAGTATCTTAGCCTGTACCTTTCCACAAATGTCCCATTCTGTACACTTTTTATCAGTGTCCCAACCTGTGTATTTCGCATGGGTGTTCCAGCTGCATGAACTATTCACTGGCCTCCATGCACGTTCATTTTGCACAGGAGTCCCAGCCTGATGCACCTTGCATCGATAAGCCAGTCTGTCCACTTTGCACAGATGTCTCAGCCTCATGCGCCTTGCACAGGTGTCCTGGCACGTACACTTTGCACGATTTTGCAAGGTGTCCACTCTGCACTGGCGTCCCAATCTGTCCACTTTGCACAGATGTCCTACCCTAATGAAGTTTTCAGAGGTGTCCCAGCCTGTACACAGGTTTCCTAGCCTTGTGCACTTAGTGTGGATTCCCTAGCTGGTGCCTTTTGCAACGGTGTCCCAGTTTGTGGGCTTTGCACAGGCGTTTCAGTCTCATACATTTTGCACAGATGTCCTATATTGTTTATTTTTTCCCAAGTGTCCTAGCCTGTGCAGTTTCTCAGGTGTCCCAGCCTGTATACTTTCCCAGGTGTCCCAGTCTCTATACTTTCCATGTGTGTCCCAGTCACATGAACATTACCCAATTGTCCAACCTGTGTACTCTGAAGAGGTGTCCCAGCCTGTGCATTCTTTATGGGTGTCCCAGCATCTTAGCCTGTATACTTTCATCAAGTGTCCTGGCCTGTACACTTTACACAGGTGCCATGGTCTCACGCATTTTGCACAGGTCTTCTAGCCTTTGAACACCGCACGGGTGTTATAGATCGTGCACTTTGTATGTGTGTTCCAGCTCTCTGAATTTTGCACAGATGTGACAGCCTTGTACACCTGACCAGGTGCCCCAGCCTGTACACTTTGCAGAGATGTCCTAGCCTTGTGCACTCTGCCTGGGTGTCCAAGTCTGTACCCTTTATCAGGTGTGTCAACCTTGTGTGCTTTGAATGGGTGTCCCAGAGTGTGTTTACACAGTTATCCTGGCCTGTGTATTGGCACATGTGTCCCAGCATTATGACTTTCTACTGGTGACCCACTCTGTCCACTTTGCACAGATGTCCCAACCTCTTGCACTTTGGAGAGTTGCACCAGCCTGTGCAGATATCACGGGTGTCCTAATCTGTGCCCTCTGTAAAGGTGTCCCAACCTCATGCCCTCCTCACAGTGTCGAATCCTCACGCACTTTGCACTGGCTTCTCAGTTCTTACACTCTATACAGGTGTTCTAGTTTGTTCGCTTTGTGTGGGTGTCCCAGCCCTCTGCACTTTGCACATATGCTTAGGCCTTGGCAACTGAACAGGTGACTCAGCCTATAATACACTTTGCAGAGGTGTCCCAGCCCTGTGTACTCAACAAGTGTGTCCCAGCTTGTGCGCTTTGCAGTGCTGTCCTAGTCTGTGCACTTCGGGGAGGTGTCCCTGTGTTGTGCACTTTGCTTGGGAGTCCCAATCTGTGCATTTTCACAGATGTTTCAGTCCCTTGCACTTCGCACAGGTGTCCCAGCAACATGCATTCTGTCCTGTCCTGTCCTGTCCTGTGAATTTGCACATGCATGCCAGCCTCATGAACATTGCCCAAGTGTCCAGCCTGTGCACTCTGGACAGGTGTCCCAGCCTGTGCACTTTGCACAGGTGTCTTAGCCTGCACATTTTCAACAATTTTCCCATTCCGTACACCTTCTGTGGGTGTCCCAATTTGTGTATTTTGCATGGGTGTTCCTCCCTCATGCACTGTGCACTGGTCTCCCTGCCCATTCATTTTGCACAGGTGTCAGAGTCTGTGAACTTGCATCCATGTCTCAGTCTGTGCACTTTGTCCAGGTGTTCAAGCCTCGTGCATTTGGGAAAGGTGACCCAGTCAGTCCATTTGCATGGATGTCCCAGCTTCATGCACTTTCCGGGGGTGTGCCGGCTTGTACACTTTGCAAAGTTTTCCCAGCCTGTCCAGTTTGCACTGGTGTTCTTTTCTGTGCACTTTGCACAGATGTCCCAGCCTCATGCCCTTTGCACAGGTGACACAGTCAGTCAGTTTTCAGAGATGTCCCGCCTCCTGCTCTTCCCAGAGGTGTTCCGGACTGTACACTTTTCACAGATGTCCCAGTCTGTCCGCTTTCCACAGGTGTCTGAGAATGTTCACTTTGCACAGATATCCAACCTCATGAACTTTCAGAGGTGTCCCAGCCTGTACACTGTGCACAGATCTCCTAGCCCTGCACACTTAGCATGGATTTACCCGCCGGTGCCAAGGCAATGATTTTCCAGCGTGTGGACTTTGCACAGGCGTTTCAGTCTCATACAATTTGCACAGGTGTCCTATATTGTTTATATTGCCGGGTGTCCAAGCTTGTGTGCTTTGGAAAGTTGCCCCAGCCTGTGCACTTTTCCAGGAGTCCCAGACTGTACACGTTGTATGGGTGTCCCAGTTCCATGGTCGTTGCCCAATTGTCCAGCATGTGGGCTTTGGAGAATTCTCCCAGCCTGTGCACTTTGCACATGTGTCTTAGCTTGTACGTTTTTAGCAAGTGTCCCAGCCTTTACACTCTGCACAGGTATTCTAGTTTGTGAGCTTTGTATGGTGTCCCAGCATCTATATTTTGCACCATGCTTCAGCCTTGTGCACCTGAACGGGTGCCTCAGCCTACACACTCTGCAGAGGTGTTCTAGTCTATGCACTTTGGAGATGTGCCCCTGTGCTCTGCACTTTGGATGGGAGTCCCAATCTGCACATCTTCACAGATGCTTCAGTCTCTTGCACTTTGAACAGGTGTCCCAAGGTGTACACTTTGCAAAGTTGTCCCAGCATCATACCCATTGAAGGGATGTCCCAGCAGTGCATTTGCACAGGTATCCAGTCCTGTGAATTTGGACATGTGTGCCAGCCTCATGAACATTGCCCAAGTGTGCAGCCCGTGTACTCTGGACAGGTGTCCCAGCCTATACACTTTACACGAGTGTCTTAGCCTGTACCTTTCCACAAATGTCCCATTCTGTACACTTTTTATCAGTGTCCCAACCTGTGTATTTCGCATGGGTGTTCCAGCTGCATGAACTATTCACTGGCCTCCATGCACGTTCATTTTGCACAGGAGTCCCAGCCTGATGCACCTTGCATCGATACGCCAGTCTGTCCACTTTGCACAGATGTCTCAGCCTCATGCGCCTTGCACAGGTGTCCTGGCACGTACACTTTGCACGATTTTGCAAGGTGTCCACTCTGCACTGGCGTCCCAATCTGTCCACTTTGCACAGATGTCCTACCCTAATGAAGTTTTCAGAGGTGTCCCAGCCTGTACACAGGTTTCCTAGCCTTGTGCACTTAGTGTGGATTCCCTAGCTGGTGCCTTTTGCAACGGTGTCCCAGTTTGTGGGCTTTGCACAGGCGTTTCAGTCTCATACATTTTGCACAGATGTCCTATATTGTTTATTTTTTCCCAAGTGTCCTAGCCTGTGCAGTTTCTCAGGTGTCCCAGCCTGTATACTTTCCCAGGTGTCCCAGTCTCTACACTTTCCATGTGTGTCCCAGTCACATGAACATTACCCAATTGTCCAACCTGTGTACTCTGAAGAGGTGTCCCAGCCTGTGCATTCTTCATGGGTGTCCCAGCCTGTATCCTTTGCACAGGCATCTTAGCCTGTATACTTTCATCAAGTGTCCTGGCCTGTACACTTTACACAGGTGCCATGGTCTCACGCATTTTGCACAGGTCTTCTAGCCTTTGAACACCGCACGGGTGTTATAGATCGTGCACTTTGTATGTGTGTTCCAGCTCTCTGAATTTTGCACAGATGTGACAGCCTTGTACACCTGACCAGGTGCCCCAGCCTGTACACTTTGCAGAGATGTCCTAGCCTTGTGCACTCTGCCTGGGTGTCCAAGTCTGTACCCTTTATCAGGTGTGTCAACCTTGTGTGCTTTGAATGGGTGTCCCAGAGTGTGTTTACACAGTTATCCTGGCCTGTGTATTGGCACATGTGTCCCAGCATTATGACTTTCTACTGGTGACCCACTCTGTCCACTTTGCACAGATGTCCCAACCTCTTGCACTTTGGAGAGTTGCACCAGCCTGTGCAGATATCACGGGTGTCCTAATCTGTGCCCTCTGTAAAGGTGTCCCAACCTCATGCCCTCCTCACAGTGTCGAATCCTCACGCACTTTGCACTGGCTTCTCAGTTCTTACACTCTATACAGGTGTTCTAGTTTGTTCGCTTTGTGTGGGTGTCCCAGCCCTCTGCACTTTGCACATATGCTTAGGCCTTGGCAACTGAACAGGTGACTCAGCCTATAATACACTTTGCAGAGGTGTCCCAGCCCTGTGTACTCAACAAGTGTGTCCCAGCTTGTGCGCTTTGCAGTGCTGTCCTAGTCTGTGCACTTCGGGGAGGTGTCCCTGTGTTGTGCACTTTGCTTGGGAGTCCCAATCTGTGCATTTTCACAGATGTTTCAGTCCCTTGCACTTCGCACAGGTGTCCCAGCAACATGCATTCTGTCCTGTCCTGTCCTGTCCTGTGAATTTGCACATGCATGCCAGCCTCATGAACATTGCCCAAGTGTCCAGCCTGTGCACTCTGGACAGGTGTCCCAGCCTGTGCACTTTGCACAGGTGTCTTAGCCTGCACATTTTCAACAATTTTCCCATTCCGTACACCTTCTGTGGGTGTCCCAATTTGTGTATTTTGCATGGGTGTTCCTCCCTCATGCACTGTGCACTGGTCTCCCTGCCCATTCATTTTGCACAGGTGTCAGAGTCTGTGAACTTGCATCCATGTCTCAGTCTGTGCACTTTGTCCAGGTGTTCAAGCCTCGTGCATTTGGGAAAGGTGACCCAGTCAGTCCATTTGCATGGATGTCCCAGCTTCATGCACTTTCTGGGGGTGTGCCGGCTTGTACACTTTGCAAAGTTTTCCCAGCCTGTCCAGTTTGCACTGGTGTTCTTTTCTGTGCACTTTGCACAGATGGCCCAGCCTCATGCCCTTTGCACAGGTGACACAGTCAGTCAGTTTTCAGAGATGTCCCGCCTCCTGCTCTTCCCAGAGGTGTTCCGAACTGTACACTTTTCAGAGATGTCCCGCCTCCTGCTCTTCCCAGAGGTGTTCCGAACTGTACACTTTTCACAGATGTCCCAGTCTGTCCGCTTTCCACAGGTGTCTGAGAATGTTCACTTTGCACAGATATCCAACCTCATGAACTTTCAGAGGTGTCCCAGCCTGTACACTGTGCATAGATCTCCTAGCCCTGCACACTTAGCATGGATTTACCCGCCGGTGCCAAGGCAATGATTTTCCAGCGTGTGGACTTTGCACAGGCGTTTCAGTCTCGTACAATTTGCACATGTGTCCTATATTGTTTATATTGCCGGGTGTCCAAGCTTGTGCGCTTTGGAAAGTTGCCCCAGCCTGTGCACTTTTCCAGGAGTCCCAGACTGTACACGTTGTATGGGTGTCCCAGTTCCATGGTCGTTGCCCAATTGTCCAGCATGTGGACTTTGGAGAATTGTCCCAGCCTGTGCACTTTGCACAGGTGTCTTAGCCTGTACATTTTCAACAAGTGCCCCAGCCCGTACACTTTACACAGGTGTCCCAGTCTCATGCATTTTGCCCAGTTGTCCCAGCCTTTACAATCTGCACAGGTGTTCTAGATCGTGCACTTTGTATGAGCATTCCAGTGCCCTGCATTTTGCACACATGCTTCAGTCTTGTGCATCTGAACAGGTGCCCCAGCCCATACACTTTGTAGAGATGTCCTAGCCCTGTGTGCTCTGCATGGCTGTCCCAGTCTGTACCCTTCGCTCAGGTGTGCCAGCCTCATGCACTTCGAAGGGGTATCCTAGAGTGCGTTTCCACAGGTATTTAGGCCTGTGTACTGCCATATGTGCACTTTGTACAGGTGACCCAGTCTGTCCACTTTGCACAGATGTCCCAGCCTCATGCACTTTGGATATTTGTACCAGTCTGTGCAGTTTTCATGGGAGTCTGAATTTGTCCACTCTGTCACAGTGTCCTAGCCTCATGCACTTTGCACAGGTGTCCCAGCCTTTACACTCTACACAGGTGTTCTATTTTGTGCACTTTGTATGGGTGTCCCAGCCCTCTGCACTTCACACAGATGTGCCTAAGCCTGTACACTTGGCAGAGATGTCCTAGCCCTGTGCATTCTGCATAGTGTCCCAGTCTGTACTCTTTGCCCAAGCATGCCAGCCTCATGCACTTTGAAGGGGTGTCCCAGAGTGTATTTGCACAGGTATCTCGGCGTGCACATTGGCATATGTGTCCCAGCCTCATGCACTTTGTACAGGTGACCCAGTCTGCCCCCTTGGCGTATATGTCCCAGCCTCATGCACTTTGCACGGATGTCCCAGTCTAGCTACTTCACACAGGTGTCCCAGTCCATCCAATTGCACAGAAGTCCCAACCTCATGCACTTGTGCAGTTTTCACAGGTATCCCAATCTGCGCCCTCTGTAAAGGTGCCCCAGCTGCATGCACTTTTCACAGGTGCCCAATCCTCGTGCACTTTACACTGGTTTCTCAGCTTTTACACCCTGCACAGGTGTTCTAGTTTGTGCACATTTAATGGGAGTCCCAACCCTTTCTACTTTGCACAAATTCTTCAGCCTGGTGCACCTGAACAGTTACCTCGGCCTATATGCTTTGCAGAGGTGTCCTAGCCCTGCGCATGCAACAAGGTGTCCCAGCTTGTGCACTTTGGAGAGGTGTCCCTGTGTTGTGCACTTTGCATGGGAGTCCCAATCTGCTCGCTTTGCACGGATGTCCAAGCTTCATGAACTTCCCAGAGATTTCCCAGCCTGTACACTTTGCCCAGTTTTCCTAGCCGTGTGCACTTAGCATGAATTTACCAGCTGATGCCTTTTGCAATGATGTCCCAGCCTGTAGACTTTTCACAGGTGTTTCAGTTTTATACAGTTTGCACAGGTGTCCAAGACCGTGCACTTTGGAAAGGTGTCCTAGCCCGTGCACTTGCCCAGGTATCCCAGGCTCTGTACTTTGCGCAGGTGTCCCAGTCACGTGAACTTTACCCAATTGTCCAACCTGCGCACTCTCCACGGGTGTCCCAGCCTGCGCCCTTTGCACCATTGTCTTAGTCTGTGCACTTCCAGCAAGTGTCCCAGCCTCATACACTTTGCAGATGTGTCCCAGCCTGTACATTTTGCACAGGTGTTTAAGTCTCATGCACTTCGTACAGGTATCCTAAACTGTTCATTTCGCACCGGTGTCACAATGTGAGCACTTTGGAGAAGTGTCCCAGCCTGTGCACTTCACATGGATGTCACAGCCTCATGCGCTTTGGTGAGGTGTTCCTGCCTGTGCACTTTGCACATGTGTCCCAGCCTCAAGAACGTTGCCCAAGTGTCCAGCCTGTGTACTCTCGACAGTTGTCCCAGCCTGTTCACTCTGCATGACTGTCCCAGCCTGTGCACTTTGCACATGTGTCTTAGCTTGTACGTTTTTAGCAAGTGTCCCAGCCTTTACACTCTGCACAGGTATTCTAGTTTGTGAGCTTTGTATGGTGTCCCAGCATCTATATTTTGCACCATGCTTCAGCCTTGTGCACCTGAACGGGTGCCTCAGCCTACACACTCTGCAGAGGTGTTCTAGTCTATGCACTTTGGAGATGTGCCCCTGTGCTCTGCACTTTGGATGGGAGTCCCAATCTGCACATCTTCACAGATGCTTCAGTCTCTTGCACTTTGAACAGGTGTCCCAAGGTGTACACTTTGCAAAGTTGTCCCAGCATCATACCCATTGAAGGGATGTCCCAGCAGTGCATTTGCACAGGTATCCAGTCCTGTGAATTTGGACATGTGTGCCAGCCTCATGAACATTGCCCAAGTGTGCAGCCCGTGTACTCTGGACAGGTGTCCCAGCCCATACACTTTACACGAGTGTCTTAGCCTGTACCTTTCCACAAATGTCCCATTCTGTACACTTTTTATCAGTGTCCCAACCTGTGTATTTCGCATGGGTGTTCCAGCTGCATGAACTATTCACTGGCCTCCATGCACGTTCATTTTGCACAGGAGTCCCAGCCTGATGCACCTTGCATCGATACGCCAGTCTGTCCACTTTGCACAGATGTCTCAGCCTCATGCGCCTTGCACAGGTGTCCTGGCACGTACACTTTGCACGATTTTGCAAGGTGTCCACTCTGCACTGGCGTCCCAATCTGTCCACTTTGCACAGATGTCCTACCCTAATGAAGTTTTCAGAGGTGTCCCAGCCTGTACACAGGTTTCCTAGCCTTGTGCACTTAGTGTGGATTCCCTAGCTGGTGCCTTTTGCAACGGTGTCCCAGTTTGTGGGCTTTGCACAGGCGTTTCAGTCTCATACATTTTGCACAGATGTCCTATATTGTTTATTTTTTCCCAAGTGTCCTAGCCTGTGCAGTTTCTCAGGTGTCCCAGCCTGTATACTTTCCCAGGTGTCCCAGTCTCTACACTTTCCATGTGTGTCCCAGTCACATGAACATTACCCAATTGTCCAACCTGTGTACTCTGAAGAGGTGTCCCAGCCTGTGCATTCTTCATGGGTGTCCCAGCCTGTATCCTTTGCACAGGCATCTTAGCCTGTATACTTTCATCAAGTGTCCTGGCCTGTACACTTTACACAGGTGCCATGGTCTCACGCATTTTGCACAGGTCTTCTAGCCTTTGAACACCGCACGGGTGTTATAGATCGTGCACTTTGTATGTGTGTTCCAGCTCTCTGAATTTTGCACAGATGTGACAGCCTTGTACACCTGACCAGGTGCCCCAGCCTGTACACTTTGCAGAGATGTCCTAGCCTTGTGCACTCTGCCTGGGTGTCCAAGTCTGTACCCTTTATCAGGTGTGTCAACCTTGTGTGCTTTGAATGGGTGTCCCAGAGTGTGTTTACACAGTTATCCTGGCCTGTGTATTGGCACATGTGTCCCAGCATTATGACTTTCTACTGGTGACCCACTCTGTCCACTTTGCACAGATGTCCCAACCTCTTGCACTTTGGAGAGTTGCACCAGCCTGTGCAGATATCACGGGTGTCCTAATCTGTGCCCTCTGTAAAGGTGTCCCAACCTCATGCCCTCCTCACAGTGTCGAATCCTCACGCACTTTGCACTGGCTTCTCAGTTCTTACACTCTATACAGGTGTTCTAGTTTGTTCGCTTTGTGTGGGTGTCCCAGCCCTCTGCACTTTGCACATATGCTTAGGCCTTGGCAACTGAACAGGTGACTCAGCCTATAATACACTTTGCAGAGGTGTCCCAGCCCTGTGTACTCAACAAGTGTGTCCCAGCTTGTGCGCTTTGCAGTGCTGTCCTAGTCTGTGCACTTCGGGGAGGTGTCCCTGTGTTGTGCACTTTGCTTGGGAGTCCCAATCTGTGCATTTTCACAGATGTTTCAGTCCCTTGCACTTCGCACAGGTGTCCCAGCAACATGCATTCTGTCCTGTCCTGTCCTGTCCTGTGAATTTGCACATGCATGCCAGCCTCATGAACATTGCCCAAGTGTCCAGCCTGTGCACTCTGGACAGGTGTCCCAGCCTGTGCACTTTGCACAGGTGTCTTAGCCTGCACATTTTCAACAATTTTCCCATTCCGTACACCTTCTGTGGGTGTCCCAATTTGTGTATTTTGCATGGGTGTTCCTCCCTCATGCACTGTGCACTGGTCTCCCTGCCCATTCATTTTGCACAGGTGTCAGAGTCTGTGAACTTGCATCCATGTCTCAGTCTGTGCACTTTGTCCAGGTGTTCAAGCCTCGTGCATTTGGGAAAGGTGACCCAGTCAGTCCATTTGCATGGATGTCCCAGCTTCATGCACTTTCTGGGGGTGTGCCGGCTTGTACACTTTGCAAAGTTTTCCCAGCCTGTCCAGTTTGCACTGGTGTTCTTTTCTGTGCACTTTGCACAGATGGCCCAGCCTCATGCCCTTTGCACAGGTGACACAGTCAGTCAGTTTTCAGAGATGTCCCGCCTCCTGCTCTTCCCAGAGGTGTTCCGAACTGTACACTTTTCAGAGATGTCCCGCCTCCTGCTCTTCCCAGAGGTGTTCCGAACTGTACACTTTTCACAGATGTCCCAGTCTGTCCGCTTTCCACAGGTGTCTGAGAATGTTCACTTTGCACAGATATCCAACCTCATGAACTTTCAGAGGTGTCCCAGCCTGTACACTGTGCATAGATCTCCTAGCCCTGCACACTTAGCATGGATTTACCCGCCGGTGCCAAGGCAATGATTTTCCAGCGTGTGGACTTTGCACAGGCGTTTCAGTCTCGTACAATTTGCACATGTGTCCTATATTGTTTATATTGCCGGGTGTCCAAGCTTGTGCGCTTTGGAAAGTTGCCCCAGCCTGTGCACTTTTCCAGGAGTCCCAGACTGTACACGTTGTATGGGTGTCCCAGTTCCATGGTCGTTGCCCAATTGTCCAGCATGTGGACTTTGGAGAATTGTCCCAGCCTGTGCACTTTGCACAGGTGTCTTAGCCTGTACATTTTCAACAAGTGCCCCAGCCCGTACACTTTACACAGGTGTCCCAGTCTCATGCATTTTGCCCAGTTGTCCCAGCCTTTACAATCTGCACAGGTGTTCTAGATCGTGCACTTTGTATGAGCATTCCAGTGCCCTGCATTTTGCACACATGCTTCAGTCTTGTGCATCTGAACAGGTGCCCCAGCCCATACACTTTGTAGAGATGTCCTAGCCCTGTGTGCTCTGCATGGCTGTCCCAGTCTGTACCCTTCGCTCAGGTGTGCCAGCCTCATGCACTTCGAAGGGGTATCCTAGAGTGCGTTTCCACAGGTATTTAGGCCTGTGTACTGCCATATGTGCACTTTGTACAGGTGACCCAGTCTGTCCACTTTGCACAGATGTCCCAGCCTCATGCACTTTGGATATTTGTACCAGTCTGTGCAGTTTTCATGGGAGTCTGAATTTGTCCACTCTGTCACAGTGTCCTAGCCTCATGCACTTTGCACAGGTGTCCCAGCCTTTACACTCTACACAGGTGTTCTATTTTGTGCACTTTGTATGGGTGTCCCAGCCCTCTGCACTTCACACAGATGTGCCTAAGCCTGTACACTTGGCAGAGATGTCCTAGCCCTGTGCATTCTGCATAGTGTCCCAGTCTGTACTCTTTGCCCAAGCATGCCAGCCTCATGCACTTTGAAGGGGTGTCCCAGAGTGTATTTGCACAGGTATCTCGGCGTGCACATTGGCATATGTGTCCCAGCCTCATGCACTTTGTACAGGTGACCCAGTCTGCCCCCTTGGCGTATATGTCCCAGCCTCATGCACTTTGCACGGATGTCCCAGTCTAGCTACTTCACACAGGTGTCCCAGTCCATCCAATTGCACAGAAGTCCCAACCTCATGCACTTGTGCAGTTTTCACAGGTATCCCAATCTGCGCCCTCTGTAAAGGTGCCCCAGCTGCATGCACTTTTCACAGGTGCCCAATCCTCGTGCACTTTACACTGGTTTCTCAGCTTTTACACCCTGCACAGGTGTTCTAGTTTGTGCACATTTAATGGGAGTCCCAACCCTTTCTACTTTGCACAAATTCTTCAGCCTGGTGCACCTGAACAGTTACCTCGGCCTATATGCTTTGCAGAGGTGTCCTAGCCCTGCGCATGCAACAAGGTGTCCCAGCTTGTGCACTTTGGAGAGGTGTCCCTGTGTTGTGCACTTTGCATGGGAGTCCCAATCTGCTCGCTTTGCACGGATGTCCAAGCTTCATGAACTTCCCAGAGATTTCCCAGCCTGTACACTTTGCCCAGTTTTCCTAGCCGTGTGCACTTAGCATGAATTTACCAGCTGATGCCTTTTGCAATGATGTCCCAGCCTGTAGACTTTTCACAGGTGTTTCAGTTTTATACAGTTTGCACAGGTGTCCAAGACCGTGCACTTTGGAAAGGTGTCCTAGCCCGTGCACTTGCCCAGGTATCCCAGGCTCTGTACTTTGCGCAGGTGTCCCAGTCACGTGAACTTTACCCAATTGTCCAACCTGCGCACTCTCCACGGGTGTCCCAGCCTGCGCCCTTTGCACCATTGTCTTAGTCTGTGCACTTCCAGCAAGTGTCCCAGCCTCATACACTTTGCAGATGTGTCCCAGCCTGTACATTTTGCACAGGTGTTTAAGTCTCATGCACTTCGTACAGGTATCCTAAACTGTTCATTTCGCACCGGTGTCACAATGTGAGCACTTTGGAGAAGTGTCCCAGCCTGTGCACTTCACATGGATGTCACAGCCTCATGCGCTTTGGTGAGGTGTTCCTGCCTGTGCACTTTGCACATGTGTCCCAGCCTCAAGAACGTTGCCCAAGTGTCCAGCCTGTGTACTCTCGACAGTTGTCCCAGCCTGTTCACTCTGCATGACTGTCCCAGCCTGTGCACTTTGCACATGTGTCTTAGCTTGTACGTTTTTAGCAAGTGTCCCAGCCTTTACACTCTGCACAGGTATTCTAGTTTGTGAGCTTTGTATGGTGTCCCAGCATCTATATTTTGCACCATGCTTCAGCCTTGTGCACCTGAACGGGTGCCTCAGCCTACACACTCTGCAGAGGTGTTCTAGTCTATGCACTTTGGAGATGTGCCCCTGTGCTCTGCACTTTGGATGGGAGTCCCAATCTGCACATCTTCACAGATGCTTCAGTCTCTTGCACTTTGAACAGGTGTCCCAAGGTGTACACTTTGCAAAGTTGTCCCAGCATCATACCCATTGAAGGGATGTCCCAGCAGTGCATTTGCACAGGTATCCAGTCCTGTGAATTTGGACATGTGTGCCAGCCTCATGAACATTGCCCAAGTGTGCAGCCCGTGTACTCTGGACAGGTGTCCCAGCCCATACACTTTACACGAGTGTCTTAGCCTGTACCTTTCCACAAATGTCCCATTCTGTACACTTTTTATCAGTGTCCCAACCTGTGTATTTCGCATGGGTGTTCCAGCTGCATGAACTATTCACTGGCCTCCATGCACGTTCATTTTGCACAGGAGTCCCAGCCTGATGCACCTTGCATCGATACGCCAGTCTGTCCACTTTGCACAGATGTCTCAGCCTCATGCGCCTTGCACAGGTGTCCTGGCACGTACACTTTGCACGATTTTGCAAGGTGTCCACTCTGCACTGGCGTCCCAATCTGTCCACTTTGCACAGATGTCCTACCCTAATGAAGTTTTCAGAGGTGTCCCAGCCTGTACACAGGTTTCCTAGCCTTGTGCACTTAGTGTGGATTCCCTAGCTGGTGCCTTTTGCAACGGTGTCCCAGTTTGTGGGCTTTGCACAGGCGTTTCAGTCTCATACATTTTGCACAGATGTCCTATATTGTTTATTTTTTCCCAAGTGTCCTAGCCTGTGCAGTTTCTCAGGTGTCCCAGCCTGTATACTTTCCCAGGTGTCCCAGTCTCTACACTTTCCATGTGTGTCCCAGTCACATGAACATTACCCAATTGTCCAACCTGTGTACTCTGAAGAGGTGTCCCAGCCTGTGCATTCTTCATGGGTGTCCCAGCCTGTATCCTTTGCACAGGCATCTTAGCCTGTATACTTTCATCAAGTGTCCTGGCCTGTACACTTTACACAGGTGCCATGGTCTCACGCATTTTGCACAGGTCTTCTAGCCTTTGAACACCGCACGGGTGTTATAGATCGTGCACTTTGTATGTGTGTTCCAGCTCTCTGAATTTTGCACAGATGTGACAGCCTTGTACACCTGACCAGGTGCCCCAGCCTGTACACTTTGCAGAGATGTCCTAGCCTTGTGCACTCTGCCTGGGTGTCCAAGTCTGTACCCTTTATCAGGTGTGTCAACCTTGTGTGCTTTGAATGGGTGTCCCAGAGTGTGTTTACACAGTTATCCTGGCCTGTGTATTGGCACATGTGTCCCAGCATTATGACTTTCTACTGGTGACCCACTCTGTCCACTTTGCACAGATGTCCCAACCTCTTGCACTTTGGAGAGTTGCACCAGCCTGTGCAGATATCACGGGTGTCCTAATCTGTGCCCTCTGTAAAGGTGTCCCAACCTCATGCCCTCCTCACAGTGTCGAATCCTCACGCACTTTGCACTGGCTTCTCAGTTCTTACACTCTATACAGGTGTTCTAGTTTGTTCGCTTTGTGTGGGTGTCCCAGCCCTCTGCACTTTGCACATATGCTTAGGCCTTGGCAACTGAACAGGTGACTCAGCCTATAATACACTTTGCAGAGGTGTCCCAGCCCTGTGTACTCAACAAGTGTGTCCCAGCTTGTGCGCTTTGCAGTGCTGTCCTAGTCTGTGCACTTTGGGGAGGTGTCCCTGTGTTGTGCACTTTGCTTGGGAGTCCCAATCTGTGCATTTTCACAGATGTTTCAGTCCCTTGCACTTCGCACAGGTGTCCCAGCAACATGCATTCTGTCCTGTCCTGTCCTGTCCTGTGAATTTGCACATGCATGCCAGCCTCATGAACATTGCCCAAGTGTCCAGCCTGTGCACTCTGGACAGGTGTCCCAGCCTGTGCACTTTGCACAGGTGTCTTAGCCTGCACATTTTCAACAATTTTCCCATTCCGTACACCTTCTGTGGGTGTCCCAATTTGTGTATTTTGCATGGGTGTTCCTCCCTCATGCACTGTGCACTGGTCTCCCTGCCCATTCATTTTGCACAGGTGTCAGAGTCTGTGAACTTGCATCCATGTCTCAGTCTGTGCACTTTGTCCAGGTGTTCAAGCCTCGTGCCTTTGGGAAAGGTGACCCAGTCAGTCCATTTGCATGGATGTCCCAGCTTCATGCACTTTCCGGGGGTGTGCCGGCTTGTACACTTTGCAAAGTTTTCCCAGCCTGTCCAGTTTGCACTGGTGTTCTTTTCTGTGCACTTTGCACAGATGTCCCAGCCTCATGCCCTTTGCACAGGTGACCCAGTCAGTCAGTTTTCAGAGATGTCCCGCCTCCTGCTCTTCCCAGAGGTGTTCCGGACTGTACACTTTTCACAGATGTCCCAGTCTGTCCGCTTTCCACAGGTGTCTGAGAATGTTCACTTTGCACAGATATCCAACCTCATGAACTTTCAGAGGTGTCCCAGCCTGTACACTGTGCACAGATCTCCTAGCCCTGCACACTTAGCATGGATTTACCCGCCGGTGCCAAGGCAATGATTTTCCAGCGTGTGGACTTTGCACAGGCGTTTCAGTCTCATACAATTTGCACAGGTGTCCTATATTGTTTATATTGCCGGGTGTCCAAGCTTGTGTGCTTTGGAAAGTTGCCCCAGCCTGTGCACTTTTCCAGGAGTCCCAGACTGTACACGTTGTATGGGTGTCCCAGTTCCATGGTCGTTGCCCAATTGTCCAGCATGTGGGCTTTGGAGAATTCTCCCAGCCTGTGCACTTTGCACATGTGTCTTAGCTTGCACGTTTTTAGCAAGTGTCCCAGCCTTTACACTCTGCACAGGTATTCTAGTTTGTGAGCTTTGTATGGTGTCCCAGCATCTATATTTTGCACCATGCTTCAGCCTTGTGCACCTGAACGGGTGCCTCAGCCTACACACTCTGCAGAGGTGTTCTAGTCTATGCACTTTGGAGATGTGCCCCTGTGCTCTGCACTTTGGATGGGAGTCCCAATCTGCACATCTTCACAGATGCTTCAGTCTCTTGCACTTTGAACAGGTGTCCCAAGGTGTACACTTTGCAAAGTTGTCCCAGCATCATACCCATTGAAGGGATGTCCCAGCAGTGCATTTGCACAGGTATCCAGTCCTGTGAATTTGGACATGTGTGCCAGCCTCATGAACATTGCCCAAGTGTGCAGCCCGTGTACTCTGGACAGGTGTCCCAGCCTATACACTTTACACGAGTGTCTTAGCCTGTACCTTTCCACAAATGTCCCATTCTGTACACTTTTTATCAGTGTCCCAACCTGTGTATTTCGCATGGGTGTTCCAGCTGCATGAACTATTCACTGGCCTCCATGCACGTTCATTTTGCACAGGAGTCCCAGCCTGATGCACCTTGCATCGATACGCCAGTCTGTCCACTTTGCACAGATGTCTCAGCCTCATGCGCCTTGCACAGGTGTCCTGGCACGTACACTTTGCACGATTTTGCAAGGTGTCCACTCTGCACTGGCGTCCCAATCTGTCCACTTTGCACAGATGTCCTACCCTAATGAAGTTTTCAGAGGTGTCCCAGCCTGTACACAGGTTTCCTAGCCTTGTGCACTTAGTGTGGATTCCCTAGCTGGTGCCTTTTGCAACGGTGTCCCAGTTTGTGGGCTTTGCACAGGCGTTTCAGTCTCATACATTTTGCACAGATGTCCTATATTGTTTATTTTTTCCCAAGTGTCCTAGCCTGTGCAGTTTCTCAGGTGTCCCAGCCTGTATACTTTCCCAGGTGTCCCAGTCTCTACACTTTCCATGTGTGTCCCAGTCACATGAACATTACCCAATTGTCCAACCTGTGTACTCTGAAGAGGTGTCCCAGCCTGTGCATTCTTCATGGGTGTCCCAGCCTGTATCCTTTGCACAGGCATCTTAGCCTGTATACTTTCATCAAGTGTCCTGGCCTGTACACTTTACACAGGTGCCATGGTCTCACGCATTTTGCACAGGTCTTCTAGCCTTTGAACACTGCACGGGTGTTATAGATCGTGCACTTTGTATGTGTGTTCCAGCTCTCTGAATTTTGCACAGATGTGACAGCCTTGTACACCTGACCAGGTGCCCCAGCCTGTACACTTTGCAGAGATGTCCTAGCCTTGTGCACTCTGCCTGGGTGTCCAAGTCTGTACCCTTTATCAGGTGTGTCAACCTTGTGTGCTTTGAATGGGTGTCCCAGAGTGTGTTTACACAGTTATCCTGGCCTGTGTATTGGCACATGTGTCCCAGCATTATGACTTTCTACTGGTGACCCACTCTGTCCACTTTGCACAGATGTCCCAACCTCTTGCACTTTGGAGAGTTGCACCAGCCTGTGCAGATATCACGGGTGTCCTAATCTGTGCCCTCTGTAAAGGTGTCCCAACCTCGTGCCCTCCTCACAGTGTCGAATCCTCACGCACTTTACACTGGCTTCTCAGTTCTTACACTCTATACAGGTGTTCTAGTTTGTTCGCTTTGTGTGGGTGTCCCAGCCCTCTGCACTTTGCACATATGCTTAGGCCTTGGCAACTGAACAGGTGACTCAGCCTATAATACACTTTGCAGAGGTGTCCCAGCCCTGTGTACTCAACAAGTGTGTCCCAGCTTGTGCGCTTTGCAGTGCTGTCCTAGTCTGTGCACTTTGGGGAGGTGTCCCTGTGTTGTGCACTTTGCTTGGGAGTCCCAATCTGTGCATTTTCACAGATGTTTCAGTCCCTTGCACTTCGCACAGGTGTCCCAGCAACATGCATTCTGTCCTGTCCTGTCCTGTCCTGTGAATTTGCACATGCATGCCAGCCTCATGAACATTGCCCAAGTGTCCAGCCTGTGCACTCTGGACAGGTGTCCCAGCCTGTGCACTTTGCACAGGTGTCTTAGCCTGCACATTTTCAACAATTTTCCCATTCTGTACACCTTCTGTGGGTGTCCCAATTTGTGTATTTTGCATGGGTGTTCCTCCCTCATGCACTGTGCACTGGTCTCCCTGCCCATTCATTTTGCACAGGTGTCAGAGTCTGTGAGCTTGCATCCATGTCTCAGTCTGTGCACTTTGTCCAGGTGTTCAAGCCTCGTGCATTTGGGAAAGGTGACCCAGTCAGTCCATTTGCATGGATGTCCCAGCTTCATGCACTTTCCGGGGGTGTGCCGGCTTGTACACTTTGCAAAGTTTTCCCAGCCTGTCCAGTTTGCACTGGTGTTCTTTTCTGTGCACTTTGCACAGATGTCCCAGCCTCATGCCCTTTGCACAGGTGACACAGTCAGTCAGTTTTCAGAGATGTCCCGCCTCCTGCTCTTCCCAGAGGTGTTCCGGACTGTACACTTTTCACAGATGTCCCAGTCTGTCCGCTTTCCACAGGTGTCTGAGAATGTTCACTTTGCACAGATATCCAACCTCATGAACTTTCAGAGGTGTCCCAGCCTGTACACTGTGCACAGATCTCCTAGCCCTGCACACTTAGCATGGATTTACCCGCCGGTGCCAAGGCAATGATTTTCCAGCGTGTGGACTTTGCACAGGCGTTTCAGTCTCGTACAATTTGCACATGTGTCCTATATTGTTTATATTGCCGGGTGTCCAAGCTTGTGCGCTTTGGAAAGTTGCCCCAGCCTGTGCACTTTTCCAGGAGTCCCAGACTGTACACGTTGTATGGGTGTCCCAGTTCCATGGTCGTTGCCCAATTGTCCAGCATGTGGACTTTGGAGAATTGTCCCAGCCTGTGCACTTTGCACAGGTGTCTTAGCCTGTACATTTTCAACAAGTGCCCCAGCCCGTACACTTTACACAGGTGTCCCAGTCTCATGCATTTTGCCCAGTTGTCCCAGCCTTTACAATCTGCACAGGTGTTCTAGATCGTGCACTTTGTATGAGCATTCCAGTGCCCTGCATTTTGCACACATGCTTCAGTCTTGTGCATCTGAACAGGTGCCCCAGCCCATACACTTTGTAGAGATGTCCTAGCCCTGTGTGCTCTGCATGGCTGTCCCAGTCTGTACCCTTCGCTCTGGTGTGCCAGCCTCATGCACTTCGAAGGGGTATCCTAGAGTGCGTTTCCACAGGTATTTAGGCCTGTGTACTGGCATATGTGCACTTTGTACAGGTGACCCAGTCTGTCCACTTTGCACAGATGTCCCAGCCTCATGCACTTTGGATATTTGTACCAGTCTGTGCAGTTTTCATGGGAGTCTGAATTTGTCCACTCTGTCACAGTGTCCTAGCCTCATGCACTTTGCACAGGTGTCCCAGCCTTTACACTCTACACAGGTGTTCTATTTTGTGCACTTTGTATGGGTGTCCCAGCCCTCTGCACTTCACACAGATGTGCCTAAGCCTGTACACTTGGCAGAGATGTCCTAGCCCTGTGCATTCTGCATAGTGTCCCAGTCTGTACTCTTTGCCCAAGCATGCCAGCCTCATGCACTTTGAAGGGGTGTCCCAGAGTGTATTTGCACAGGTATCTCGGCGTGCACATTGGCATATGTGTCCCAGCCTCATGCACTTTGTACAGGTGACCCAGTCTGCCCCCTTGGCGTATATGTCCCAGCCTCATGCACTTTGCACGGATGTCCCAGTCTAGCTACTTCACACAGGTGTCCCAGTCCATCCAATTGCACAGAAGTCCCAACCTCATGCACTTGTGCAGTTTTCACAGGTATCCCAATCTGCGCCCTCTGTAAAGGTGCCCCAGCTGCATGCACTTTTCACAGGTGCCCAATCCTCGTGCACTTTACACTGGTTTCTCAGCTTTTACACCCTGCACAGGTGTTCTAGTTTGTGCACATTTAATGGGAGTCCCAACCCTTTCTACTTTGCACAAATTCTTCAGCCTGGTGCACCTGAACAGTTACCTCGGCCTATATGCTTTGCAGAGGTGTCCTAGCCCTGCACATGCAACAAGGTGTCCCAGCTTGTGCACTTTGGAGAGGTGTCCCTGTGTTGTGCACTTTGCATGGGAGTCCCAATCTGCTCGCTTTGCACGGATGTCCAAGCTTCATGAACTTCCCAGAGATTTCCCAGCCTGTACACTTTGCCCAGTTTTCCTAGCCGTGTGCACTTAGCATGAATTTACCAGCTGATGCCTTTTGCAATGATGTCCCAGCCTGTAGACTTTTCACAGGTGTTTCAGTTTTATACAGTTTGCACAGGTGTCCAAGACCGTGCACTTTGGAAAGGTGTCCTAGCCCGTGCACTTGCCCAGGTATCCCAGGCTCTGTACTTTGCGCAGGTGTCCCAGTCACGTGAACTTTACCCAATTGTCCAACCTGCGCACTCTCCACGGGTGTCCCAGCCTGCGCCCTTTGCACCATTGTCTTAGTCTGTGCACTTCCAGCAAGTGTCCCAGCCTCATACACTTTGCAGATGTGTCCCAGCCTGTACATTTTGCACAGGTGTTTAAGTCTCATGCACTTCGTACAGGTATCCTAAACTGTTCATTTCGCACCGGTGTCACAATGTGAGCACTTTGGAGAAGTGTCCCAGCCTGTGCACTTCACATGGATGTCACAGCCTCATGCGCTTTGGTGAGGTGTTCCTGCCTGTGCACTTTGCACATGTGTCCCAGCCTCAAGAACGTTGCCCAAGTGTCCAGCCTGTGTACTCTCGACAGTTGTCCCAGCCTGTTCACTCTGCATGACTGTCCCAGCCTGTGCACTTTGCACATGTGTCTTAGCTTGTACGTTTTTAGCAAGTGTCCCAGCCTTTACACTCTGCACAGGTATTCTAGTTTGTGAGCTTTGTATGGTGTCCCAGCATCTATATTTTGCACCATGCTTCAGCCTTGTGCACCTGAACGGGTGCCTCAGCCTACACACTCTGCAGAGGTGTTCTAGTCTATGCACTTTGGAGATGTGCCCCTGTGCTCTGCACTTTGGATGGGAGTCCCAACCTGCACATCTTCACAGATGCTTCAGTCTCTTGCACTTTGAACAGGTGTCCCAAGGTGTACACTTTGCAAAGTTGTCCCAGCATCATACCCATTGAAGGGATGTCCCAGCAGTGCATTTGCACAGGTATCCAGTCCTGTGAATTTGGACATGTGTGCCAGCCTCATGAACATTGCCCAAGTGTGCAGCCCGTGTACTCTGGACAGGTGTCCCAGCCTATACACTTTACACGAGTGTCTTAGCCTGTACCTTTCCACAAATGTCCCATTCTGTACACTTTTTATCAGTGTCCCAACCTGTGTATTTCGCATGGGTGTTCCAGCTGCATGAACTATTCACTGGCCTCCATGCACGTTCATTTTGCACAGGAGTCCCAGCCTGATGCACCTTGCATCGATACGCCAGTCTGTCCACTTTGCACAGATGTCTCAGCCTCATGCGCCTTGCACAGGTGTCCTGGCACGTACACTTTGCACGATTTTGCAAGGTGTCCACTCTGCACTGGCGTCCCAATCTGTCCACTTTGCACAGATGTCCTACCCTAATGAAGTTTTCAGAGGTGTCCCAGCCTGTACACAGGTTTCCTAGCCTTGTGCACTTAGTGTGGATTCCCTAGCTGGTGCCTTTTGCAACGGTGTCCCAGTTTGTGGGCTTTGCACAGGCGTTTCAGTCTCATACATTTTGCACAGATGTCCTATATTGTTTATTTTTTCCCAAGTGTCCTAGCCTGTGCAGTTTCTCAGGTGTCCCAGCCTGTATACTTTCCCAGGTGTCCCAGTCTCTACACTTTCCATGTGTGTCCCAGTCACATGAACATTACCCAATTGTCCAACCTGTGTACTCTGAAGAGGTGTCCCAGCCTGTGCATTCTTCATGGGTGTCCCAGCCTGTATCCTTTGCACAGGCATCTTAGCCTGTATACTTTCATCAAGTGTCCTGGCCTGTACACTTTACACAGGTGCCATGGTCTCACGCATTTTGCACAGGTCTTCTAGCCTTTGAACACCGCACGGGTGTTATAGATCGTGCACTTTGTATGTGTGTTCCAGCTCTCTGAATTTTGCACAGATGTGACAGCCTTGTACACCTGACCAGGTGCCCCAGCCTGTACACTTTGCAGAGATGTCCTAGCCTTGTGCACTCTGCCTGGGTGTCCAAGTCTGTACCCTTTATCAGGTGTGTCAACCTTGTGTGCTTTGAATGGGTGTCCCAGAGTGTGTTTACACAGTTATCCTGGCCTGTGTATTGGCACATGTGTCCCAGCATTATGACTTTCTACTGGTGACCCACTCTGTCCACTTTGCACAGATGTCCCAACCTCTTGCACTTTGGAGAGTTGCACCAGCCTGTGCAGATATCACGGGTGTCCTAATCTGTGCCCTCTGTAAAGGTGTCCCAACCTCATGCCCTCCTCACAGTGTCGAATCCTCACGCACTTTGCACTGGCTTCTCAGTTCTTACACTCTATACAGGTGTTCTAGTTTGTTCGCTTTGTGTGGGTGTCCCAGCCCTCTGCACTTTGCACATATGCTTAGGCCTTGGCAACTGAACAGGTGACTCAGCCTATAATACACTTTGCAGAGGTGTCCCAGCCCTGTGTACTCAACAAGTGTGTCCCAGCTTGTGCGCTTTGCAGTGCTGTCCTAGTCTGTGCACTTTGGGGAGGTGTCCCTGTGTTGTGCACTTTGCTTGGGAGTCCCAATCTGTGCATTTTCACAGATGTTTCAGTCCCTTGCACTTCGCACAGGTGTCCCAGCAACATGCATTCTGTCCTGTCCTGTCCTGTCCTGTGAATTTGCACATGCATGCCAGCCTCATGAACATTGCCCAAGTGTCCAGCCTGTGCACTCTGGACAGGTGTCCCAGCCTGTGCACTTTGCACAGGTGTCTTAGCCTGCACATTTTCAACAATTTTCCCATTCTGTACACCTTCTGTGGGTGTCCCAATTTGTGTATTTTGCATGGGTGTTCCTCCCTCATGCACTGTGCACTGGTCTCCCTGCCCATTCATTTTGCACAGGTGTCAGAGTCTGTGAACTTGCATCCATGTCTCAGTCTGTGCACTTTGTCCAGGTGTTCAAGCCTCGTGCATTTGGGAAAGGTGACCCAGTCAGTCCATTTGCATGGATGTCCCAGCTTCATGCACTTTCCGGGGGTGTGCCGGCTTGTACACTTTGCAAAGTTTTCCCAGCCTGTCCAGTTTGCACTGGTGTTCTTTTCTGTGCACTTTGCACAGATGTCCCAGCCTCATGCCCTTTGCACAGGTGACACAGTCAGTCAGTTTTCAGAGATGTCCCGCCTCCTGCTCTTCCCAGAGGTGTTCCGGACTGTACACTTTTCACAGATGTCCCAGTCTGTCCGCTTTCCACAGGTGTCTGAGAATGTTCACTTTGCACAGATATCCAACCTCATGAACTTTCAGAGGTGTCCCAGCCTGTACACTGTGCACAGATCTCCTAGCCCTGCACACTTAGCATGGATTTACCCGCCGGTGCCAAGGCAATGATTTTCCAGCGTGTGGACTTTGCACAGGCGTTTCAGTCTCATACAATTTGCACAGGTGTCCTATATTGTTTATATTGCCGGGTGTCCAAGCTTGTGTGCTTTGGAAAGTTGCCCCAGCCTGTGCACTTTTCCAGGAGTCCCAGACTGTACACGTTGTATGGGTGTCCCAGTTCCATGGTCGTTGCCCAATTGTCCAGCATGTGGGCTTTGGAGAATTCTCCCAGCCTGTGCACTTTGCACATGTGTCTTAGCTTGTACGTTTTTAGCAAGTGTCCCAGCCTTTACACTCTGCACAGGTATTCTAGTTTGTGAGCTTTGTATGGTGTCCCAGCATCTATATTTTGCACCATGCTTCAGCCTTGTGCACCTGAACGGGTGCCTCAGCCTACACACTCTGCAGAGGTGTTCTAGTCTATGCACTTTGGAGATGTGCCCCTGTGCTCTGCACTTTGGATGGGAGTCCCAATCTGCACATCTTCACAGATGCTTCAGTCTCTTGCACTTTGAACAGGTGTCCCAAGGTGTACACTTTGCAAAGTTGTCCCAGCATCATACCCATTGAAGGGATGTCCCAGCAGTGCATTTGCACAGGTATCCAGTCCTGTGAATTTGGACATGTGTGCCAGCCTCATGAACATTGCCCAAGTGTGCAGCCCGTGTACTCTGGACAGGTGTCCCAGCCTATACACTTTACACGAGTGTCTTAGCCTGTACCTTTCCACAAATGTCCCATTCTGTACACTTTTTATCAGTGTCCCAACCTGTGTATTTCGCATGGGTGTTCCAGCTGCATGAACTATTCACTGGCCTCCATGCACGTTCATTTTGCACAGGAGTCCCAGCCTGATGCACCTTGCATCGATACGCCAGTCTGTCCACTTTGCACAGATGTCTCAGCCTCATGCGCCTTGCACAGGTGTCCTGGCACGTACACTTTGCACGATTTTGCAAGGTGTCCACTCTGCACTGGCGTCCCAATCTGTCCACTTTGCACAGATGTCCTACCCTAATGAAGTTTTCAGAGGTGTCCCAGCCTGTACACAGGTTTCCTAGCCTTGTGCACTTAGTGTGGATTCCCTAGCTGGTGCCTTTTGCAACGGTGTCCCAGTTTGTGGGCTTTGCACAGGCGTTTCAGTCTCATACATTTTGCACAGATGTCCTATATTGTTTATTTTTTCCCAAGTGTCCTAGCCTGTGCAGTTTCTCAGGTGTCCCAGCCTGTATACTTTCCCAGGTGTCCCAGTCTCTACACTTTCCATGTGTGTCCCAGTCACATGAACATTACCCAATTGTCCAACCTGTGTACTCTGAAGAGGTGTCCCAGCCTGTGCATTCTTCATGGGTGTCCCAGCCTGTATCCTTTGCACAGGCATCTTAGCCTGTATACTTTCATCAAGTGTCCTGGCCTGTACACTTTACACAGGTGCCATGGTCTCACGCATTTTGCACAGGTCTTCTAGCCTTTGAACACTGCACGGGTGTTATAGATCGTGCACTTTGTATGTGTGTTCCAGCTCTCTGAATTTTGCACAGATGTGACAGCCTTGTACACCTGACCAGGTGCCCCAGCCTGTACACTTTGCAGAGATGTCCTAGCCTTGTGCACTCTGCCTGGGTGTCCAAGTCTGTACCCTTTATCAGGTGTGTCAACCTTGTGTGCTTTGAATGGGTGTCCCAGAGTGTGTTTACACAGTTATCCTGGCCTGTGTATTGGCACATGTGTCCCAGCATTATGACTTTCTACTGGTGACCCACTCTGTCCACTTTGCACAGATGTCCCAACCTCTTGCACTTTGGAGAGTTGCACCAGCCTGTGCAGATATCACGGGTGTCCTAATCTGTGCCCTCTGTAAAGGTGTCCCAACCTCGTGCCCTCCTCACAGTGTCGAATCCTCACGCACTTTACACTGGCTTCTCAGTTCTTACACTCTATACAGGTGTTCTAGTTTGTTCGCTTTGTGTGGGTGTCCCAGCCCTCTGCACTTTGCACATATGCTTAGGCCTTGGCAACTGAACAGGTGACTCAGCCTATAATACACTTTGCAGAGGTGTCCCAGCCCTGTGTACTCAACAAGTGTGTCCCAGCTTGTGCGCTTTGCAGTGCTGTCCTAGTCTGTGCACTTTGGGGAGGTGTCCCTGTGTTGTGCACTTTGCTTGGGAGTCCCAATCTGTGCATTTTCACAGATGTTTCAGTCCCTTGCACTTCGCACAGGTGTCCCAGCAACATGCATTCTGTCCTGTCCTGTCCTGTCCTGTGAATTTGCACATGCATGCCAGCCTCATGAACATTGCCCAAGTGTCCAGCCTGTGCACTCTGGACAGGTGTCCCAGCCTGTGCACTTTGCACAGGTGTCTTAGCCTGCACATTTTCAACAATTTTCCCATTCTGTACACCTTCTGTGGGTGTCCCAATTTGTGTATTTTGCATGGGTGTTCCTCCCTCATGCACTGTGCACTGGTCTCCCTGCCCATTCATTTTGCACAGGTGTCAGAGTCTGTGAGCTTGCATCCATGTCTCAGTCTGTGCACTTTGTCCAGGTGTTCAAGCCTCGTGCATTTGGGAAAGGTGACCCAGTCAGTCCATTTGCATGGATGTCCCAGCTTCATGCACTTTCCGGGGGTGTGCCGGCTTGTACACTTTGCAAAGTTTTCCCAGCCTGTCCAGTTTGCACTGGTGTTCTTTTCTGTGCACTTTGCACAGATGTCCCAGCCTCATGCCCTTTGCACAGGTGACACAGTCAGTCAGTTTTCAGAGATGTCCCGCCTCCTGCTCTTCCCAGAGGTGTTCCGGACTGTACACTTTTCACAGATGTCCCAGTCTGTCCGCTTTCCACAGGTGTCTGAGAATGTTCACTTTGCACAGATATCCAACCTCATGAACTTTCAGAGGTGTCCCAGCCTGTACACTGTGCACAGATCTCCTAGCCCTGCACACTTAGCATGGATTTACCCGCCGGTGCCAAGGCAATGATTTTCCAGCGTGTGGACTTTGCACAGGCGTTTCAGTCTCGTACAATTTGCACATGTGTCCTATATTGTTTATATTGCCGGGTGTCCAAGCTTGTGCGCTTTGGAAAGTTGCCCCAGCCTGTGCACTTTTCCAGGAGTCCCAGACTGTACACGTTGTATGGGTGTCCCAGTTCCATGGTCGTTGCCCAATTGTCCAGCATGTGGACTTTGGAGAATTGTCCCAGCCTGTGCACTTTGCACAGGTGTCTTAGCCTGTACATTTTCAACAAGTGCCCCAGCCCGTACACTTTACACAGGTGTCCCAGTCTCATGCATTTTGCCCAGTTGTCCCAGCCTTTACAATCTGCACAGGTGTTCTAGATCGTGCACTTTGTATGAGCATTCCAGTGCCCTGCATTTTGCACACATGCTTCAGTCTTGTGCATCTGAACAGGTGCCCCAGCCCATACACTTTGTAGAGATGTCCTAGCCCTGTGTGCTCTGCATGGCTGTCCCAGTCTGTACCCTTCGCTCAGGTGTGCCAGCCTCATGCACTTCGAAGGGGTATCCTAGAGTGCGTTTCCACAGGTATTTAGGCCTGTGTACTGGCATATGTGCACTTTGTACAGGTGACCCAGTCTGTCCACTTTGCACAGATGTCCCAGCCTCATGCACTTTGGATATTTGTACCAGTCTGTGCAGTTTTCATGGGAGTCTGAATTTGTCCACTCTGTCACAGTGTCCTAGCCTCATGCACTTTGCACAGGTGTCCCAGCCTTTACACTCTACACAGGTGTTCTATTTTGTGCACTTTGTATGGGTGTCCCAGCCCTCTGCACTTCACACAGATGTGCCTAAGCCTGTACACTTGGCAGAGATGTCCTAGCCCTGTGCATTCTGCATAGTGTCCCAGTCTGTACTCTTTGCCCAAGCATGCCAGCCTCATGCACTTTGAAGGGGTGTCCCAGAGTGTATTTGCACAGGTATCTCGGCGTGCACATTGGCATATGTGTCCCAGCCTCATGCACTTTGTACAGGTGACCCAGTCTGCCCCCTTGGCGTATATGTCCCAGCCTCATGCACTTTGCACGGATGTCCCAGTCTAGCTACTTCACACAGGTGTCCCAGTCCATCCAATTGCACAGAAGTCCCAACCTCATGCACTTGTGCAGTTTTCACAGGTATCCCAATCTGCGCCCTCTGTAAAGGTGCCCCAGCTGCATGCACTTTTCACAGGTGCCCAATCCTCATGCACTTTACACTGGTTTCTCAGCTTTTACACCCTGCACAGGTGTTCTAGTTTGTGCACATTTAATGGGAGTCCCAACCCTTTCTACTTTGCACAAATTCTTCAGCCTGGTGCACCTGAACAGTTACCTCGGCCTATATGCTTTGCAGAGGTGTCCTAGCCCTGCGCATGCAACAAGGTGTCCCAGCTTGTGCACTTTGGAGAGGTGTCCCTGTGTTGTGCACTTTGCATGGGAGTCCCAATCTGCTCGCTTTGCACGGATGTCCAAGCTTCATGAACTTCCCAGAGATTTCCCAGCCTGTACACTTTGCCCAGTTTTCCTAGCCGTGTGCACTTAGCATGAATTTACCAGCTGATGCCTTTTGCAATGATGTCCCAGCCTGTAGACTTTTCACAGGTGTTTCAATTTTATACAGTTTGCACAGGTGTCCAAGACCGTGCACTTTGGAAAGGTGTCCTAGCCCGTGCACTTGCCCAGGTATCCCAGGCTCTGTACTTTGCGCAGGTGTCCCAGTCACGTGAACTTTACCCAATTGTCCAACCTGCGCACTCTCCACGGGTGTCCCAGCCTGCGCCCTTTGCACCATTGTCTTAGTCTGTGCACTTCCAGCAAGTGTCCCAGCCTCATACACTTTGCAGATGTGTCCCAGCCTGTACATTTTGCACAGGTGTTTAAGTCTCATGCACTTCGTACAGGTATCCTAAACTGTTCATTTCGCACCGGTGTCACAATGTGAGCACTTTGGAGAAGTGTCCCAGCCTGTGCACTTCACATGGATGTCACAGCCTCATGCGCTTTGGTGAGGTGTTCCTGCCTGTGCACTTTGCACATGTGTCCCAGCCTCAAGAACGTTGCCCAAGTGTCCAGCCTGTGTACTCTCGACAGTTGTCCCAGCCTGTTCACTCTGCATGACTGTCCCAGCCTGTGCACTTTGCACATGTGTCTTAGCTTGTACGTTTTTAGCAAGTGTCCCAGCCTTTACACTCTGCACAGGTATTCTAGTTTGTGAGCTTTGTATGGTGTCCCAGCATCTATATTTTGCACCATGCTTCAGCCTTGTGCACCTGAACGGGTGCCTCAGCCTACACACTCTGCAGAGGTATTCTAGTCTATGCACTTTGGAGATGTGCCCCTGTGCTCTGCACTTTGGATGGGAGTCCCAATCTGCACATCTTCACAGATGCTTCAGTCTCTTGCACTTTGAACAGGTGTCCCAAGGTGTACACTTTGCAAAGTTGTCCCAGCATCATACCCATTGAAGGGATGTCCCAGCAGTGCATTTGCACAGGTATCCAGTCCTGTGAATTTGGACATGTGTGCCAGCCTCATGAACATTGCCCAAGTGTGCAGCCCGTGTACTCTGGACAGGTGTCCCAGCCTATACACTTTACACGAGTGTCTTAGCCTGTACCTTTCCACAAATGTCCCATTCTGTACACTTTTTATCAGTGTCCCAACCTGTGTATTTCGCATGGGTGTTCCAGCTGCATGAACTATTCACTGGCCTCCATGCACGTTCATTTTGCACAGGAGTCCCAGCCTGATGCACCTTGCATCGATACGCCAGTCTGTCCACTTTGCACAGATGTCTCAGCCTCATGCGCCTTGCACAGGTGTCCTGGCACGTACACTTTGCACGATTTTGCAAGGTGTCCACTCTGCACTGGCGTCCCAATCTGTCCACTTTGCACAGATGTCCTACCCTAATGAAGTTTTCAGAGGTGTCCCAGCCTGTACACAGGTTTCCTAGCCTTGTGCACTTAGTGTGGATTCCCTAGCTGGTGCCTTTTGCAACGGTGTCCCAGTTTGTGGGCTTTGCACAGGCGTTTCAGTCTCATACATTTTGCACAGATGTCCTATATTGTTTATTTTTTCCCAAGTGTCCTAGCCTGTGCAGTTTCTCAGGTGTCCCAGCCTGTATACTTTCCCAGGTGTCCCAGTCTCTACACTTTCCATGTGTGTCCCAGTCACATGAACATTACCCAATTGTCCAACCTGTGTACTCTGAAGAGGTGTCCCAGCCTGTGCATTCTTCATGGGTGTCCCAGCCTGTATCCTTTGCACAGGCATCTTAGCCTGTATACTTTCATCAAGTGTCCTGGCCTGTACACTTTACACAGGTGCCATGGTCTCACGCATTTTGCACAGGTCTTCTAGCCTTTGAACACCGCACGGGTGTTATAGATCGTGCACTTTGTATGTGTGTTCCAGCTCTCTGAATTTTGCACAGATGTGACAGCCTTGTACACCTGACCAGGTGCCCCAGCCTGTACACTTTGCAGAGATGTCCTAGCCTTGTGCACTCTGCCTGGGTGTCCAAGTCTGTACCCTTTATCAGGTGTGTCAACCTTGTGTGCTTTGAATGGGTGTCCCAGAGTGTGTTTACACAGTTATCCTGGCCTGTGTATTGGCACATGTGTCCCAGCATTATGACTTTCTACTGGTGACCCACTCTGTCCACTTTGCACAGATGTCCCAACCTCTTGCACTTTGGAGAGTTGCACCAGCCTGTGCAGATATCACGGGTGTCCTAATCTGTGCCCTCTGTAAAGGTGTCCCAACCTCATGCCCTCCTCACAGTGTCGAATCCTCACGCACTTTGCACTGGCTTCTCAGTTCTTACACTCTATACAGGTGTTCTAGTTTGTTCGCTTTGTGTGGGTGTCCCAGCCCTCTGCACTTTGCACATATGCTTAGGCCTTGGCAACTGAACAGGTGACTCAGCCTATAATACACTTTGCAGAGGTGTCCCAGCCCTGTGTACTCAACAAGTGTGTCCCAGCTTGTGCGCTTTGCAGTGCTGTCCTAGTCTGTGCACTTCGGGGAGGTGTCCCTGTGTTGTGCACTTTGCTTGGGAGTCCCAATCTGTGCATTTTCACAGATGTTTCAGTCCCTTGCACTTCGCACAGGTGTCCCAGCAACATGCATTCTGTCCTGTCCTGTCCTGTCCTGTGAATTTGCACATGCATGCCAGCCTCATGAACATTGCCCAAGTGTCCAGCCTGTGCACTCTGGACAGGTGTCCCAGCCTGTGCACTTTGCACAGGTGTCTTAGCCTGCACATTTTCAACAATTTTCCCATTCCGTACACCTTCTGTGGGTGTCCCAATTTGTGTATTTTGCATGGGTGTTCCTCCCTCATGCACTGTGCACTGGTCTCCCTGCCCATTCATTTTGCACAGGTGTCAGAGTCTGTGAACTTGCATCCATGTCTCAGTCTGTGCACTTTGTCCAGGTGTTCAAGCCTCGTGCATTTGGGAAAGGTGACCCAG
Organism: Loxodonta africana; assembly: GCF_030014295.1. NCBI lineage: Eukaryota > Metazoa > Chordata > Mammalia > Proboscidea > Elephantidae > Loxodonta > Loxodonta africana. The sequence continues at coordinate 26,247,173 of NC_087369.1, forward strand.
TCAGTCCATTTGCATGGATGTCCCAGCTTCATGCACTTTCCGGGGGTGTGCCGGCTTGTACACTTTGCAAAGTTTTCCCAGCCTGTCCAGTTTGCACTGGTGTTCTTTTCTGTGCACTTTGCACAGATGGCCCAGCCTCATGCCCTTTGCACAGGTGACACAGTCAGTCAGTTTTCAGAGATGTCCCGCCTCCTGCTCTTCCCAGAGGTGTTCCGGACTGTACACTTTTCACAGATGTCCCAGTCTGTCCGCTTTCCACAGGTGTCTGAGAATGTTCACTTTGCACAGATATCCAACCTCATGAACTTTCAGAGGTGTCCCAGCCTGTACACTGTGCACAGATCTCCTAGCCCTGCACACTTAGCATGGATTTACCCGCCGGTGCCAAGGCAATGATTTTCCAGCGTGTGGACTTTGCACAGGCGTTTCAGTCTCATACAATTTGCACAGGTGTCCTATATTGTTTATATTGCCGGGTGTCCAAGCTTGTGTGCTTTGGAAAGTTGCCCCAGCCTGTGCACTTTTCCAGGAGTCCCAGACTGTACACGTTGTATGGGTGTCCCAGTTCCATGGTCGTTGCCCAATTGTCCAGCATGTGGGCTTTGGAGAATTCTCCCAGCCTGTGCACTTTGCACATGTGTCTTAGCTTGTACGTTTTTAGCAAGTGTCCCAGCCTTTACACTCTGCACAGGTATTCTAGTTTGTGAGCTTTGTATGGTGTCCCAGCATCTATATTTTGCACCATGCTTCAGCCTTGTGCACCTGAACGGGTGCCTCAGCCTACACACTCTGCAGAGGTGTTCTAGTCTATGCACTTTGGAGATGTGCCCCTGTGCTCTGCACTTTGGATGGGAGTCCCAATCTGCACATCTTCACAGATGCTTCAGTCTCTTGCACTTTGAACAGGTGTCCCAAGGTGTACACTTTGCAAAGTTGTCCCAGCATCATACCCATTGAAGGGATGTCCCAGCAGTGCATTTGCACAGGTATCCAGTCCTGTGAATTTGGACATGTGTGCCAGCCTCATGAACATTGCCCAAGTGTGCAGCCCGTGTACTCTGGACAGGTGTCCCAGCCTATACACTTTACACGAGTGTCTTAGCCTGTACCTTTCCACAAATGTCCCATTCTGTACACTTTTTATCAGTGTCCCAACCTGTGTATTTCGCATGGGTGTTCCAGCTGCATGAACTATTCACTGGCCTCCATGCACGTTCATTTTGCACAGGAGTCCCAGCCTGATGCACCTTGCATCGATAAGCCAGTCTGTCCACTTTGCACAGATGTCTCAGCCTCATGCGCCTTGCACAGGTGTCCTGGCACGTACACTTTGCACGATTTTGCAAGGTGTCCACTCTGCACTGGCGTCCCAATCTGTCCACTTTGCACAGATGTCCTACCCTAATGAAGTTTTCAGAGGTGTCCCAGCCTGTACACAGGTTTCCTAGCCTTGTGCACTTAGTGTGGATTCCCTAGCTGGTGCCTTTTGCAACGGTGTCCCAGTTTGTGGGCTTTGCACAGGCGTTTCAGTCTCATACATTTTGCACAGATGTCCTATATTGTTTATTTTTTCCCAAGTGTCCTAGCCTGTGCAGTTTCTCAGGTGTCCCAGCCTGTATACTTTCCCAGGTGTCCCAGTCTCTACACTTTCCATGTGTGTCCCAGTCACATGAACATTACCCAATTGTCCAACCTGTGTACTCTGAAGAGGTGTCCCAGCCTGTGCATTCTTCATGGGTGTCCCAGCCTGTATCCTTTGCACAGGCATCTTAGCCTGTATACTTTCATCAAGTGTCCTGGCCTGTACACTTTACACAGGTGCCATGGTCTCACGCATTTTGCACAGGTCTTCTAGCCTTTGAACACTGCACGGGTGTTATAGATCGTGCACTTTGTATGTGTGTTCCAGCTCTCTGAATTTTGCACAGATGTGACAGCCTTGTACACCTGACCAGGTGCCCCAGCCTGTACACTTTGCAGAGATGTCCTAGCCTTGTGCACTCTGCCTGGGTGTCCAAGTCTGTACCCTTTATCAGGTGTGTCAACCTTGTGTGCTTTGAATGGGTGTCCCAGAGTGTGTTTACACAGTTATCCTGGCCTGTGTATTGGCACATGTGTCCCAGCATTATGACTTTCTACTGGTGACCCACTCTGTCCACTTTGCACAGATGTCCCAACCTCTTGCACTTTGGAGAGTTGCACCAGCCTGTGCAGATATCACGGGTGTCCTAATCTGTGCCCTCTGTAAAGGTGTCCCAACCTCGTGCCCTCCTCACAGTGTCGAATCCTCACGCACTTTACACTGGCTTCTCAGTTCTTACACTCTATACAGGTGTTCTAGTTTGTTCGCTTTGTGTGGGTGTCCCAGCCCTCTGCACTTTGCACATATGCTTAGGCCTTGGCAACTGAACAGGTGACTCAGCCTATAATACACTTTGCAGAGGTGTCCCAGCCCTGTGTACTCAACAAGTGTGTCCCAGCTTGTGCGCTTTGCAGTGCTGTCCTAGTCTGTGCACTTTGGGGAGGTGTCCCTGTGTTGTGCACTTTGCTTGGGAGTCCCAATCTGTGCATTTTCACAGATGTTTCAGTCCCTTGCACTTCGCACAGGTGTCCCAGCAACATGCATTCTGTCCTGTCCTGTCCTGTCCTGTGAATTTGCACATGCATGCCAGCCTCATGAACATTGCCCAAGTGTCCAGCCTGTGCACTCTGGACAGGTGTCCCAGCCTGTGCACTTTGCACAGGTGTCTTAGCCTGCACATTTTCAACAATTTTCCCATTCTGTACACCTTCTGTGGGTGTCCCAATTTGTGTATTTTGCATGGGTGTTCCTCCCTCATGCACTGTGCACTGGTCTCCCTGCCCATTCATTTTGCACAGGTGTCAGAGTCTGTGAGCTTGCATCCATGTCTCAGTCTGTGCACTTTGTCCAGGTGTTCAAGCCTCGTGCATTTGGGAAAGGTGACCCAGTCAGTCCATTTGCATGGATGTCCCAGCTTCATGCACTTTCCGGGGGTGTGCCGGCTTGTACACTTTGCAAAGTTTTCCCAGCCTGTCCAGTTTGCACTGGTGTTCTTTTCTGTGCACTTTGCACAGATGTCCCAGCCTCATGCCCTTTGCACAGGTGACCCAGTCCGTCAGTTTTCAGAGATGTCCCAGCCTCCTGCTCTTCCCAGAGGTGTTCCGGACTGTACACTTTTCACAGATGTCCCAGTCTGTCCGCTTTCCACAGGTGTCTGAGAATGTTCACTTTGCACAGATATCCAACCTCATGAACTTTCAGAGGTGTCCCAGCCTGTACACTGTGCACAGATCTCCTAGCCCTGCACACTTAGCATGGATTTACCCGCCGGTGCCAAGGCAATGATTTTCCAGCGTGTGGACTTTGCACAGGCGTTTCAGTCTCGTACAATTTGCACATGTGTCCTATATTGTTTATATTGCCGGGTGTCCAAGCTTGTGCGCTTTGGAAAGTTGCCCCAGCCTGTGCACTTTTCCAGGAGTCCCAGACTGTACACGTTGTATGGGTGTCCCAGTTCCATGGTCGTTGCCCAATTGTCCAGCATGTGGACTTTGGAGAATTGTCCCAGCCTGTGCACTTTGCACAGGTGTCTTAGCCTGTACATTTTCAACAAGTGCCCCAGCCCGTACACTTTACACAGGTGTCCCAGTCTCATGCATTTTGCCCAGTTGTCCCAGCCTTTACAATCTGCACAGGTGTTCTAGATCGTGCACTTTGTATGAGCATTCCAGTGCCCTGCATTTTGCACACATGCTTCAGTCTTGTGCATCTGAACAGGTGCCCCAGCCCATACACTTTGTAGAGATGTCCTAGCCCTGTGTGCTCTGCATGGCTGTCCCAGTCTGTACCCTTCGCTCAGGTGTGCCAGCCTCATGCACTTCGAAGGGGTATCCTAGAGTGCGTTTCCACAGGTATTTAGGCCTGTGTACTGGCATATGTGCACTTTGTACAGGTGACCCAGTCTGTCCACTTTGCACAGATGTCCCAGCCTCATGCACTTTGGATATTTGTACCAGTCTGTGCAGTTTTCATGGGAGTCTGAATTTGTCCACTCTGTCACAGTGTCCTAGCCTCATGCACTTTGCACAGGTGTCCCAGCCTTTACACTCTACACAGGTGTTCTATTTTGTGCACTTTGTATGGGTGTCCCAGCCCTCTGCACTTCACACAGATGTGCCTAAGCCTGTACACTTGGCAGAGATGTCCTAGCCCTGTGCATTCTGCATAGTGTCCCAGTCTGTACTCTTTGCCCAAGCATGCCAGCCTCATGCACTTTGAAGGGGTGTCCCAGAGTGTATTTGCACAGGTATCTCGGCGTGCACATTGGCATATGTGTCCCAGCCTCATGCACTTTGTACAGGTGACCCAGTCTGCCCCCTTGGCGTATATGTCCCAGCCTCATGCACTTTGCACGGATGTCCCAGTCTAGCTACTTCACACAGGTGTCCCAGTCCATCCAATTGCACAGAAGTCCCAACCTCATGCACTTGTGCAGTTTTCACAGGTATCCAATCTGCGCCCTCTGTAAAGGTGCCCCAGCTGCATGCACTTTTCACAGGTGCCCAATCCTCATGCACTTTACACTGGTTTCTCAGCTTTTACACCCTGCACAGGTGTTCTAGTTTGTGCACATTTAATGGGAGTCCCAACCCTTTCTACTTTGCACAAATTCTTCAGCCTGGTGCACCTGAACAGTTACCTCGGCCTATATGCTTTGCAGAGGTGTCCTAGCCCTGCGCATGCAACAAGGTGTCCCAGCTTGTGCACTTTGGAGAGGTGTCCCTGTGTTGTGCACTTTGCATGGGAGTCCCAATCTGCTCGCTTTGCACGGATGTCCAAGCTTCATGAACTTCCCAGAGATTTCCCAGCCTGTACACTTTGCCCAGTTTTCCTAGCCGTGTGCACTTAGCATGAATTTACCAGCTGATGCCTTTTGCAATGATGTCCCAGCCTGTAGACTTTTCACAGGTGTTCAATTTTATACAGTTTGCACAGGTGTCCAAGACCGTGCACTTTGGAAAGGTGTCTAGCCCGTGCACTTGCCCAGGTATCCCAGGCTCTGTACTTTGCGCAGGTGTCCCAGTCACGTGTACTTTACCCAATTGTCCAACCTGCGCACTCTCCACGGGTGTCCCAGCCTGCGCCCTTTGCACCATTGTCTTAGTCTGTGCACTTCCAGCAGTGTCCCAGCCTCATACACTTTGCAGATGTGTCCAGCCTGTACATTTTGCACAGGTGTTTAAGTCTCATGCACTTCGTACAGGTATCCTAACTGTTCATTTCGCACCGGTGTCACAATGTGAGCACTTTGGAGAAGTGTCCCAGCCTGTGCACTTCACATGGATGTCACAGCCTCATGCGCTTTGGTGAGGTGTTCCTGCCTGTGCACTTTGCACATGTGTCCCAGCCTCAAGAACGTTGCCCAAGTGTCCAGCCTGTGTACTCTCGACAGTTGTCCCAGCCTGTTCACTCTGCATGACTGTCCCAGCCTGTGCACTTTGCACATGTGTCTTAGCTTGTACGTTTTTAGCAAGTGTCCCAGCCTTTACACTCTGCACAGGTATTCTAGTTTGTGAGCTTTGTATGGTGTCCCAGCATCTATATTTGCACCATGCTTCAGCCTTGTGCACCTGAACGGGTGCCTCAGCCTACACACTCTGCAGAGGTGTTCTAGTCTATGCACTTTGGAGATGTGCCCCTGTGCTCTGCACTTTGATGGAGTCCCAATCTGCACATCTTCACAGATGCTTCAGTCTCTTGCACTTTGAACAGGTGTCCCAAGGTGTACACTTTGCAAAGTTGTCCCAGCATCATACCCATTGAAGGGATGTCCCAGCAGTGCATTTGCACAGGTATCCAGTCCTGTGAATTTGACATGTGTGCCAGCCTCATGAACATTGCCCAAGTGTGCAGCCCGTGTACTCTGGACAGTGTCCCAGCCTATACACTTTACACGAGTGTCTTAGCCTGTACCTTTCACAAATGTCCCATTCTGTACACTTTTTATCAGTGTCCCAACCTGTGTATTTCGCATGGGTGTTCCAGCTGCATGAACTATTCACTGCCTCCATGCACGTTCATTTTGCACAGGAGTCCCAGCCTGATGCACCTTGCATCGATACGCCAGTCTGTCCACTTTGCACAGATGTCTCAGCCTCATGCGCCTTGCACAGGTGTCCTGGCACGTACACTTTGCACGATTTGCAAGGTGTCCACTCTGCACTGGCGTCCCAATCTGTCACTTTGCACAGATGTCCTACCCTAATGAAGTTTTCAGAGGTGTCCCAGCCTGTACACAGGTTTCCTAGCCTTGTGCACTTAGTGTGGATTCCCTAGCTGGTGCCTTTTGCAACGGTGTCCCAGTTTGTGGGCTTTGCACAGGCGTTTCAGTCTCATACATTTTGCACAGATGTCCTATATTGTTTATTTTTTCCCAAGTGTCCTAGCCTGTGCAGTTTCTCAGGTGTCCCAGCCTGTATACTTTCCCAGGTGTCCCAGTCTCTACACTTTCCATGTGTTCCCAGTCACATGACATTACCCAATTGTCCAACCTGTGTACTCTGAAGAGGTGTCCCAGCCTGTGCATTCTTCATGGGTGTCCCAGCCTGTATCCTTTGCACAGGCATCTTAGCCTGTATACTTTCATCAAGTGTCCTGGCCTGTACACTTTACACAGGTGCCATGGTCTCACGCATTTTGCACAGGTCTTCTAGCCTTTGAACACCGCACGGGTGTTATAGATCGTGCACTTTGTATGTGTGTTCCAGCTCTCTGAATTTTGCACAGATGTGACAGCCTTGTACACTGACCAGGTGCCCCAGCCTGTACACTTTGCAGAGATGTCCTAGCCTTGTGCACTCTGCCTGGGTGTCCAAGTCTGTACCCTTTATCAGGTGTGTCAACCTTGTGTGCTTTGAATGGGTGTCCAGAGTGTGTTTACACAGTTATCCTGGCCTGTGTATTGGCACATGTGTCCCAGCATTATGACTTTCTACTGGTGACCCACTCTGTCCACTTTGCACAGATGTCCCACCTCTTGCACTTTGGAGAGTTGCACCAGCCTGTGCAGATATCACGGGTGTCCTAATCTGTGCCTCTGTAAAGGTGTCCCAACCTCATGCCCCTCCTCACAGTGTCGAATCCTCACGCACTTTGCACTGGCTTCTCAGTTCTTACACTCTATACAGGTGTTCTAGTTTGTTCGCTTTGTGTGGGTGTCCAGCCCTCTGCACTTTGCACATATGCTTAGGCCTTGGCAACTGAACAGGTGACTCAGCCTATAATACACTTTGCAGAGGTGTCCCAGCCTGTGTACTCAACAAGTGTGTCCCAGCTTGTGCGCTTTGCAGTGCTGTCCTAGTCTGTGCACTTCGGGGAGGTGTCCCTGTGTTGTGCACTTTGCTGGGAGTCCCAATCTGTGCATTTTCACAGATGTATCAGTCCCTTGCACTTCGCACAGTGTCCAGCAACATGCATTCTGTCCTGTCCTGTCCTGTCTGTGAATTTGCACATGCATGCCAGCCTCATGAACATTGCCCAAGTGTCCAGCCTGTGCACTCTGGACAGGTGTCCCAGCCTGTGCACTTTGCACAGGTGTCTTAGCCTGCACATTTTCAACAATTTTCCCATTCCGTACACCTTCTGTGGGTGTCCCAATTTGTGTATTTTGCATGGGTGTTCCTCCCTCATGCACTGTGCACTGGTCTCCCTGCCCATTCATTTTGCACAGTGTCAGAGTCTGTGAACTTGCATCCATGTCTCAGTCTGTGCACTTTGTCCAGGTGTTCAAGCCTCGTGCATTTGGGAAAGGTGACCCAGTCAGTCCATTTGCATGGATGTCCCAGCTTCATGCACTTTCCGGGGGTGTGCCGGCTTGTACACTTGGCAAAGTTTTCCCAGCCTGTCCAGTTTGCACTGGTGTTCTTTTCTGTGCACTTTGCACAGATGTCCCAGCCTCATGCCCTTTGCACAAATACTATCTCTCTATGGTCAGTTTTCAGAGATGTCCCGCCTCCTGCTCTTCCCAGAGGTGTTCCGGACTGTACACTTTTCACAGATGTCCCAGTCTGTCCGCTTTCCACAGGTGTCTGAGAATGTTCACTTTGCACAGATATCCAACCTCATGAACTTTCAGAGGTGTCCCAGCCTGTACACTGTGCACAGATCTCCTAGCCCTGCACACTTAGCATGGATTTACCCGCCGGTGCCAAGGCAATGATTTTCCAGCGTGTGGACTTTGCACAGGCGTTTCAGTCTCATACAATTTGCACAGGTGTCCTATATTGTTTATATTGCCGGGTGTCCAAGCTTGTGTGCTTTGGAAAGTTGCCCCAGCCTGTGCACTTTTCCAGGAGTCCCAGACTGTACACGTTGTATGGGTGTCCCAGTTCCATGGTCGTTGCCCAATTGTCCAGCATGTGGGCTTTGGAGAATTCTCCCAGCCTGTGCACTTTGCACATGTGTCTTAGCTTGTACGTTTTTAGCAAGTGTCCCAGCCTTTACACTCTGCACAGGTATTCTAGTTTGTGAGCTTTGTATGGTGTCCCAGCATCTATATTTTGCACCATGCTTCAGCCTTGTGCACCTGAACGGGTGCCTCAGCCTACACACTCTGCAGAGGTGTTCTAGTCTATGCACTTTGGAGATGTGCCCCTGTGCTCTGCACTTTGGATGGGAGTCCCAATCTGCACATCTTCACAGATGCTTCAGTCTCTTGCACTTTGAACAGGTGTCCCAAGGTGTACACTTTGCAAAGTTGTCCCAGCATCATACCCATTGAAGGGATGTCCCAGCAGTGCATTTGCACAGGTATCCAGTCCTGTGAATTTGGACATGTGTGCCAGCCTCATGAACATTGCCCAAGTGTGCAGCCCGTGTACTCTGGACAGGTGTCCCAGCCTATACACTTTACACGAGTGTCTTAGCCTGTACCTTTCCACAAATGTCCCATTCTGTACACTTTTTATCAGTGTCCCAACCTGTGTATTTCGCATGGGTGTTCCAGCTGCATGAACTATTCACTGGCCTCCATGCACGTTCATTTTGCACAGGAGTCCCAGCCTGATGCACCTTGCATCGATAAGCCAGTCTGTCCACTTTGCACAGATGTCTCAGCCTCATGCGCCTTGCACAGGTGTCCTGGCACGTACACTTTGCACGATTTTGCAAGGTGTCCACTCTGCACTGGCGTCCCAATCTGTCCACTTTGCACAGATGTCCTACCCTAATGAAGTTTTCTCAGAGGTGTCCCAGCCTGTACACAGGTTTCCTAGCCTTGTGCACTTAGTGTGGATTCCCTAGCTGGTGCCTTTTGCAACGGTGTCCCAGTTTGTGGGCTTTGCACAGGCGTTTCAGTCTCATACATTTTGCACAGATGTCCTATATTGTTTATTTTTTCCCAGTGTCCTAGCCTGTGCAAGTTTCTCAGGTGTCCCAGCCTGTATACTTTTCCCAGGTGTCCCAGTCTCTACACTTTCCATGTGTGTCCCAGTCACATGAACATTACCCAATTGTCAACCTGTGTACTCTGAAGAGGTGTCCCAGCCTGTGCATTCTTCATGGGTGTCCCAGCCTGTATCCTTTGCACAGGCATCTTAGCCTGTATACTTTCATCAAGTGTCCTGGCCTGTACACTTTACACAGGTGCCATGGTCCTCACGCATTTTGCACAGGTCTTCTAGCCTTTGGAACACTGCACGGGTGTTATAGATCGTGCACTTTGTATGTGTGTTCCAGCTCTCTGAATTTTGCACAGATGTGACAGCCTTGTACACCTGACCAGGTTGCCCCAGCCTGTACACTTTGCAGAGATGTCCTAGCCTTGTGCACTAATACTATCTCTT